>NC_025996.2:16896851-17198884 GCF_000442705.2 Elaeis guineensis
AACATGAAGGAGATCATCGGCCGGGCGTTGAATCATGCCCGATCAAGGACTCGAAGACCGCTGTCTCCTTGGCTCTTGAGTATGATCCACCGCCAATCGTTGGGTTTGATTCACCGGCTGTTAGTGCCGATGGAGCTGGATCGCTGTCTGAACGACAGCTATTAGTTGTTGCACCTGCTAGAAAAGCAGATTGAATTGCTCCATGATCACCATCGTGGGTTGCTGCACCGGCGCAGAAACTTCCGCCATCGCCGAAGGTGCAGGAGCAAAGTGATTTATTTTATTCTGCACCTGCCGGGAGCTGGAGGTGTTGGTTCGTCAGGAGGAAGTCCTACGTGGAGCCATCTTTTTAAATTTCTGACTTGTCTGCTTTTTTTATAGGACCTGAGATTCAGCCCTTCCTCTATCCGTTGCGGCTTATTTCTGGTTTGACGTCAAAAATTGAGAAGCACAGCACTGGAGCAACCTGTAAAAAAATTCGAATCGAAGTATTGTGCTCCGGCAAAAATTCTCCGACACTCAAGTCAAAATGCACAAACAGAGAAGCAAAATTTTAGCTCTGAGATGGATTACTTACCTAGATCCTCGGAGCTTGATTTTTATAAAGGAGACGGTTGTGTAACCGTTTTTGATAGACAGACTGATCAAATCTGATGCGGTTATTTGTTGTAATTCTCAAAATCAGACGATTACACTTGAAAGATTCTTAAGATCAGATGGTTACACCCAGAAAGTATTGACAACTGTGGTCAGATAGCATTGACAGCTATGGCCAGTTGGCACTTGCCTTTTGAATCTGAGCCCGATCAATCTACTTTTGAAAAGAGATCAAAGAGTGTAGCGTGTCGACTAGAAGTTGGGACTGATAGTTTTTTCGATCAAGGGTTGGACCAAACCTTTTCTGCCCAAAGATTCTGATTAAGAACATACCGATGAGAGATCGGACAGAATAACCTCAGACCAGAGGTCGGGACAGA
The DNA here is from genome assembly GCF_000442705.2 of Elaeis guineensis. Classification (NCBI taxonomy): domain Eukaryota; kingdom Viridiplantae; phylum Streptophyta; class Magnoliopsida; order Arecales; family Arecaceae; genus Elaeis; species Elaeis guineensis. The sequence continues at coordinate 16,897,829 of NC_025996.2, forward strand.
CATTTGCCGATCAGAGATCGGACAAACCGCAACAATTAGGCCGCTTGAAAGATACTGATATGGACTCGATGGGTCATAATGGGCTTGAATCTTTATACATCACCGGCTCATTCCAAATTACTCCTAACACCATGTATGTTTGACTTTACACCTTAGTGAAATCACGCATCAGCATATGCTGCTCAAGTTTCCGTAAATCATACTAAGGAAACCTAGCCTACGTAGGATATAAATTCAAGAATTCTGCTCTGCTGACCTGCAAGACAGAAGGCTGTGAACTCCAATGTTCATATTAATTAGAATTGCAATTTTTCTGAAATTTATTAATGCCAACAAAGTCATGTGCTGCACAAGTTTTTCATATGTATATATAAAAGTAGAGATTGTATTCTGTACTTACACATTTAGTAGTTCTCTGCCACAGGTCTAGAAGGGAAGAGTCTTAGAAGAAATGTAGTCAAGGACCACAAACAAACAACACCAAGGACTTGCAGAACAACTAGCATGGAACCAATGTTGCACCTCTTTCCATTAATGCAGGGGTCATGGAGGATCCTCTCATAGAAAATCAATTTTTTCAATAAAATGTGCTCCTTTATTTAACTGAAACAATCTATATACCTGCAAAATTAATGAGTTGGGTCTTAAAATTTTATACCAAACACAGATGGTTCAAACAGATATGCAGGTTATATACCTCAAAGATAATTGGCAGTACAGGCCAACAAGATGAACCACGCTTGTCAACATGCATCTCAAATGCAAATTGAGCTGCACATCCGAGTAGAAATGGAGCAACTGCAACCACAGCTGGGAGACCAATAACTGGCCAAGCAACATATACAGCAAGAATAGGAACAAACACCTTGAAACCCATGGTGAAGAAGGCAGAAGACAAGTATCCTCTGAGGCCTGTGATGAGGCTCCATCTCTTTGAGCTGAAGTCAAGATATGGGCGCTGCACATGATCTGTTATAGATAGAAATGCAGCAAGCCCGGCATAAAATATAGCCTCTGAAGACAATGATGCTACAATTTCTGCAAGGTTGCAGAAACCATTGTAAATCAAAATCAGTACAATACTAAGCAAGCCACTAAAATCACTATAAGGCATTCTTGAAAGCACATAAGGAAAATATTTTGAGATCTTTTGCTTAAACACTAGAGAAGTATTCTCTAGTTGAAATCTATTAGTGATAATTCTTGCATAGTTATGGAGTATATCATAGGACTGAAAAATATTTCTGGAAGATTGGAACAGTTATATTTTTACAATTACTACGATTATGATAAAATTTCTAATTTTCCCTCTCATTTCATTAATCTCTAAATTCTTCTCAACCTCTGCCAGAGTTTTCATGGCTTCTGAGCCTCAGCTGTTCGCTTTCGAAAACTCAAATTTATAAATGATACAGATTTGAGCTTCATCAACAAAGATCAATCTGAAAGATGGTTGTTGTCTCCAAAAACTCTTTGTTTTACAAACTGCAATAACAGGGATTGATAATTGATGACAACAATTATTGCCCAATTTTTTTCAGAAAATCTATTCAAAAAAATTCCCGCGGGGGGGCGCGGGGGGCAAGAAAAGACGACAGTGGTTATAAACTACCAGAATTTTGGCTGTCTTTGATGCATCAAGCATAGCATCCAAAAATGATGAAATCATTAGAAATATAGTCAGAAGATTGCCAGCAAGGTTACTAGATTAAATTGCAATTGAATTCATCTACAAATAACGTGAGCCTAAAGGCAAAATGGCATAAAGGTGCTATTAAAGAAAAAAATTTAATCCCCTGCATAAGAGAAAAATGCAAGAGAAAATCAGCAGAACATCAAATTTATATTCCACTACCAAAAGGATAAAGACATCAAAACAACTTGCAAGATAACTAACACTTTTGCCAAAACAAAACTCATCAGAAACCAATACCAATCAAAACTTATTCATTACATAAAATTCAATCTCCAGCAGAAGAATCGGAGCCAAAACAACAATGCACTAGATGGCAAAATCAGTATAAAAATTAACATAAAACTACGAGTAGTCAACTAAGGTTGCAGAAAGGGATTTAATTTCTTCAAGTAAGCTGCAAAAATGATATGAAGCGATGAAATACCTGCAAGAATCTCATCTTTGAGTAATATTTCAATAGCATTGCCAAGGAAAAATTGGGGAAGGACCAGTGACAATATCAATGCGACTGGGCCGACAGCCCAAACATACGACCCCGTACCATCCCTGAAAGGGGATGAAACCAATTTCCTCTCTTCCAACAGCTGGTGGGTCAATCCACAGAAAGAAACTGAACCTGACTTCCCACGGAAGGGGTCCAAACCAATCCTCCCAACAGAACCAGACCTTTGAACCACACCAGAATTTGGAGTGTCCGCCATGGGGCGAGCATTTGAATTGGGAGTAGAAAGAACCACCTTTTTTACTCCATGAGAATTCTCCAAGTCAGGCAAAAAGGAGAACACCTTACTTGCCCCTAGTGGAGTTTTAGCGGAAAGTTCCCAATAAAAATGGAACCAAGATTACATTGCCAGAAATATGAATAAAGATGAATTTTTTTCATATATATTAAAAAGAAAAAAAGATTCTTGAGAGAAATCCAAAGTCAAAAGAGGTACTCTTAGAGGCGTTTCCAGGTCGAAATCCGACGTTTTTCCACCCGAAATTACCGAGAGATAGCTGGAATCAGATAAAAGAAAGGACGGGAAAAGAATCAGAAATCTAAGAATTATTTAAGAACAGAAAGGTAAATTAGAGTTTAGAGGGTTATGAGAAGACTACTCACGGTGGTGGAAGAATGGGGGACGGGTGAAAGCAACGAACGGACTGGAGCTGCATTCTCTTTGTCGCTACCTTGTTGCACCTCTTCGTTGCTGGGGGATGTGGATTGCCTTCCACACGTTTAAACCCTTGTAAAATCTATACCCTGTGGGCCTAGTGGGTCGGGTAAAAACTGATTCGACCCGAACCCGATCTGATGTGCACCTGATCTTCCTAGTGCAGAGACATGGGCCTTGTATGGGCTCTAAAAGGCGACCCGAAATTAACTGGATGCTTGTTGGAACAAAAAATAAAAAATAAAAAATTCTCCTGGTATCTCAAACTATAGTGTTCATTTGCTCATTTGCTAGCTAACATGTTATCAATACACGCCCCAACCTTTTTTTATTGCTGTATGTATGCTATTGAATTGGAAAGGAATAACTCAAATTATGAGGGGATGATTCAATAAAATTGTCTATGGAATTTGTATCAAAGGGATAAGAAAGTCAATGATGACCAAGAAAGAAAATGGCACATAATCCAAGTTAGCTAATAGCTTGATGCAGGAGAATCCTTGGATTTGTTGCTGTGATGAACTAGTTGATTACCCGGGTGGATCAGGTCAGCCTAGCTTGATTTGACTTGAGCATGCGTAGGATGGAGAGAAGACTCCTATTAGGAATCTTTTTCTCTCCCAAATCTGGTGAAAACCGAGAGTCCCAGGGCATGGCAAATTTAGGCTAAACCCTAGGATCTCGTCTATAAAAAAACCTCTCTCTTCTTCCTATGGATTCTATTGCTGTAAGCCTTCGGATTAACATCCGTCATCCACCGATATGAAGCTTGGGTTTGGCTGAAGAGGCACCTCCATCTAGGGGAACCTGTAATGGAAGTCCACATGCACCGAAGGTGCTCCGATGGGGGACCTTCCGATGTTTAAGTAAGCCGGAGCTTGAAATTAGAAAAAGAAGAAGAGAGAAAATGAGAATAGTATATAGATATTGTTCTTTATAAGTATGTGTGTTTGCTTATCTTAGGATCCCCTGGTTACCTCTTTATATAGAGATAGAGTTGTAGACTATTATGCCTAAATTTAGTAGATCGTTAGACTCTAATATCATAGATTGTTAGATCTTAATTGGATAGATCGTTAGGATTGAAAATCCATCCATTAATCTACAAATCATGATTGTTAGTCGTGGATACAAGTTGCCATATTTTAGAAATTATTGGGAGATTTTGATGACCTAACCCCACCATTGAGATGGCTAGTAGCTTAAGGATGGTTGAATGTATGAGGATGGTTGGATCCTCAACTTGAGTCCGAGGATGCTTGAATGTATGATAACCTCAAGGCGGTGTTATCTGATATTCAGTTTGATTGTCACCTAAGGTCATTTGCTTGTACAATCTTCCTCCTCATCAGACTTACAACATGGTATAGGTATTAGGTTGTCTCAATCTTGTGCCAAAGTACCCCAGTCAGTGAAAAATAGCTCATCCAAATGACTCATATCCAAGTATTTGCCCCCTACTCTCAAGTTCAAAGTAGCTTGCTTATTTTGGACAATGAGAGTAGTTTGTTGATGGAGCAATTTTTTGATTGTGGAACATATCTAAGGTCGGCTTCAAGTTCACACTGAGATTTGTGCAGTATTATTGTGTAGAGTGTCCTAGGCTTCGGTTCCCAAAGTGACATTTTGGCTGAAACGTTGCAATTATGGAAGCACAGGAATAAAGGCAACATGCAGAAATCATTTAAAACATTCGATTTCGAGGATCTCTTGATTTCCATCATGCCATACCTGAGGCTGACACATGGTAGGGTGCATGTTTTTTGTCATCACTATGGATTACTTACATGGCAAGGTGAACATTTTCATAATCACTGTGGATTACTGTGTCAACTGCAGATGACATGCGTCAACATCTCAGGTGGGTTCGTCAAACCATCGGATTGATCCAGATCGTGAGCATGGCTATAAATACTGGCGTCCCTCTGGTGGTTCTACACCGTCCACTATTTCTTCTTTAGACATCCTGCTTCCGTTGCCATTGAAAGGCTTCTTCATTGTTGTTCGCCATTTGCAGGGCTTCTAGTGATCACTTTTGGGGTTGTCGTTGATTGTTCGGTGGGCCTTCCTTAGCTACTCCCTTCTTTCCTACACTTTTTTAGTTTCCCTTTGTTATTGTTTTAGGTTTTCAACTTTTGGATCCTTTATTTGTTCTATTTTTCCATCTTCGTCCTCCATTTTCTTTGAATTTTCTTTCTATTTTTGTCTTTTCTTCGATCAAAATAGAATCCAATGGCAATGAGACCCAGGATGAAGACCTTCGAGCCGATCAGGGTTCTCAGCCAATTCCTCCTCGGGTCGGGTCCTGGGTAGAACCCCGAACCTCTACCGCTTCGGACCTTCTAGTTTAGTATAAACTATCTGGTTCGGATGTCTCTGAGCATGGGCTAGAGCGAAGAGAGATCTATCCTTACTGAGTCTGATCTGAAGAGGATCCGAGCTTAGTATCGATTTTTTGACCAATTTTGGTTGGAACTATTTGATCAGACTGGTCGGATGCCTGATGCTCTTGAGGGACAGCTCATGATTTATGAAAAATTTCTTTGAGTTGGATTTTGATTTTCCTTTTATCCTTCATTTTCAATCTTCTTGACTTTTATCGGCTCATCCCTACCTAGATGTTAGATATATGATCTGAAAAGTCAATTGTTGACTGACACTGACACATTATATTTTTTTAAGATATATTTTTGTATTTGATTTATTAAAATTAATAAAATAGACAATCATTTTTATTCTAAAGTAATATGTCCTAGAATCATCTAAGGAGTTAATGGTTAATGATACATATTCGATGGTGATTAGTCTGTTAAGATTGATGCATGGATCGCTTCTCTTTCAGATAGATAAGTCTTGAGTCTACGGTGTGGGAACATTGGAGCGAAAGTGCAAGTGACTGTTCGAGAATAACGATATTGAGTGTGACTAAGAATGAGAAGTCAGATGGATATCTACTCACTCATCGTAACTATCTTGATGCTGTAGTTGTATGAGTAGTTCTTTGATCTACAGTACCTCGACTGCTTACAGTTGGATTGCTGTATTTTAACAATACATAAATATGGTCCCTAGTCATTCAGGGCCTTATGGTGCTCATTGCTTATAGTAGGTTCATTGTAGGAGTAGGAGTACACTTATAGGGGATCTATCAATTTTAGTAGTTAAGGAGTAGTCCTATGTGATCTAAGAGGCTGGGTCCTTAAGTCTGTGGCCACAGTAGTATGATAATGAAAAAGAATTTTCAAGAATTCACAATTGAACTCAAGCTAATTAAGTTTGACATATGACGGATATGTAGATTTTGATGAGTTTTCATAGCCTGCATCATGTCAAAACTCTTGATAGAAGAACTTAATCATACGGTAACTACACTTAGAGGTTCATCTTTCTATTCTACTGGGTTACCACTATATGCTGCTAAACGTCACTGATAGATTATGAGAACTCACTAGGATTATTTTCAGATCAACGATCCTTATTGGATTGAGTTGAAAATATTCCAACCCATTGAAAGGAGTTTTGATGATACTGCGATGGAGAACATGGTATGTCTCACTACCAGACAGAATAGGACCTAATAGGTCACATAAAAAGAGCACAATCTGATCAATAGCTTAGATCATAATCAAATTATCAAGCAGATTGATGATTTAAATCAATTTGTAATAGTTACAAATTTAATAACTACTAATTATGTAAGGGTTACATATTTAGAAACTGCTAATTGTTAGCATGAGAGACTTAATTATAAATATTATAATTTAATTAGATCTGATTAAATTATAAATTAAATTTTAATTAATTTAATTTAAATTTAATTTAAATTTAATTTAATTTAATTTAATTTAAGATTAATTGGGTTTAATTATCCAAGTTGGACTTGGATTGCAATCCTAATTAGATCAGGGTTGATAGTCTTTTCGAATTTGATTCGAATCGGGCTCAACTTGGATTCAAATTGAACCCAATTTGAAACTTAATTAAAATGGGTTGTTAGAGCCCCAGTTCACTGGGCTTCTCTCTCTTCTGGCTGACCAAAAGGGGAGTGGGGTGCTAGAATTATCGTCCCTTTTCTCTATGCGCATGTGAAGAGGAGAGGAGGCGCAAGTTGGGGGCTCCCCTTATGGTTTGGTCTCTATTGCTGATAGGATTTAATTTAAATAAATTCAAATTTAAATTGAGTTTGGCTTGGATCAGATCTTATTATAATTGGGCATTGAGATGAGGTTTTGCATGACAAAATAAAGAGAAGAAAAAGGGGCGTGCGCTATTCTGTATCCATGTGTGTTTTTGCTTTGCCGTAAGTTCCATCTCGACGCCCGATCCCTTCTCCATCTTAACACCCCACTTCTCCTTAGATCTGATTTGATAGAGAGAGAGTCTAGAGAGAGAAAGAGAAGAAGAAAATAATTTCTTCATCTCTTCCTGATGTTCTGTTTAGATCCCATCAGATTAGTATGAATGGTTCGTGCTGTAGCCCTCTTCTTTGAGATCTATAAGAAGAGTCAAGATTCTAGTTAAAGAGCGAGACCTGCAAGATGCTTGCACTCTAGTGGCCTTGATACTTCGATCAGATTATCTTCATGTAGATACTAGTAGAGGTCGAATGCTTGTGCGGCTCCGATAGAAACCCCAGGCATCCATCGGATCCGATCTGAGTAAGAAGAAAAGATAGCGATTAAGGTAATCATTCTTCCTTCTCTGATTTTATTTTTAGATCTAAAATATTTATTTCATAGCATGTTTAAAATGATCCATGGGTGATTTTAGAATTAGATCCAAGCATGCTTTAGATTAAAATAGTTTTAATCTTACCTTTCCACCGTGTAATTTCATAAGATGAAAATCTGTGTACTAATCACCTAGAACTCTAATGGTAGTATCAGAGGCATGGTTTCTAACATGCATGAAATAACTTTCAGATCTGATTTCCTTTCAGATCTAAAAGTAAAATTGATAAAAATCAACTTTGTACTGAAATAAGGTTATTCTGGTATAAGGTTTACTTCTTATACCACAAAGGATGTTCTAGTACAAGATTAATCAATTTTGAAAATAATTTTTGAAATAAGTTAATCAATAAATTTTAGATCTAAAAATTGATATATGAGATATGCCATTTTCTTATTAGATCTAAAATTAAAATGATTAAGATCGCATCGGACTAATATAAGGTTGTCCTAGCATAAGGTTGACCTTTTATACCGTAAAGATTGTTCTAGTATGATCCGAATGAGATTTTTAAAAAAATATTTTTAAATTATTTTAATCATTAATTTAGATCTAATTTATATACATATGATATGTGCTTAGTTAGTTTTAGATTTGATTTTTCAAATATATGATATATGATAGTTAATTATTAGATCTAAAGTAACCATATACGTGATATATGACATTATGTTTACATCTGAAATTGTTTCAAGATCATAAGCCATTAATTCATGCACTTAAACATAATCTAAAAATCATTTCTCGAATCAAATTTTTAAGTATGAGAGCATGGGTTGAACAATTTGGTCTAATGATTAGACAACAATTAGAATTTTTGATTAGATCAAGTTAGAATTCTTATCGATTTTGAGCAGTTGATCGAACCTAATCAATAGTTGATTAGGATTAGATTAAAGAGACTCAACATCGAGTTTAGTTATAATTGATCGTATCGATTCACATTTGATGTGAGTTGATTAAACTCAAAACCTAATTTGGCTCAGTAGATCGAGCCCGAGCAGCTAGATTGTCCCATTCAATTTTAATTGATCAATTGTATCTAAGACAAGTCTCGATCAATGATTTTTAATTGAAAGCATGCTTACCTAACTATTACGATGATGTCTAAGGCAAGCATTGGCTACCCTCCCACCGATCTCACTTACCTAACCAACATAGTCGATTAAGTTTTGCATAAGGTTGCTTAGTCATTCGTATTCACTCTTGTCGACTAGGATTGTCAGACATGAGATTATGCTGACCTAAACCAGGTTAATCAAATATGAGATGTGCTGACATAAACTAGGTTAGTCGGACATGAGATGTGCTGACCTAAATTAGATTAATCAGATATGAGATGTGCTAATCTAAATCAGATTAATCAGATGAGATGTGCTGATCTAAACTAGATTTGTCAGACATCAGATGTACTGACCTAAACCAAGTTAATCAGACATAAGATGTACTGACTTGAACCAAACCTATTATTTATATGAGATGTATGTGACTATGTAGAAGAGATCTAAATCAAAATCTCTCCATAAATATTAAGTTTTAGATCTTCCATCGTTGTAGGAGTGTGGACGTCCTACTGGTACTGATTATTCTCGACTAGTTACAGTAGTTTAGTTGCATCAGAAAGATGCAACAATCCTATCAACATGAGATGTTATTAGGCAATGATGGGATTGTTGAAAAATGTAGGCAATTTCATGCATATATTTCAAAAATTTTTGAATAAATTATAGTGAAAGATAATTAGATTAATCAAATTAATCTAACATGCATATGATCTAATCATCAAATCAACCTACTCTAGGATCTATGATATGATATGTTGCATATAAAATCTGAAATAATCACATGATAAAATCTACATGCATAGATGTAAGTAGTAGATCAAATCTACACCTATCTAAATTTAGAACTCGATATCTGAGTATGGATCGACAATCGTCGCTACTAAGAGACATGGTGAAGAAGATCCTTACTGGTTGCTCACAGCCACATATATATCCGACCTCTACGAAATGTCTACTTGAAGTTCTGATCTGATCGATCATTTCAGGAGTGCTAGCTCGCACGAAGATCTTCTTCATGACTGATTAGGATCCTTTCTTCAAATCTCTGAAATCTTTTTAGAGATTGAAGATGGACTTTTGGAGGAGATGAAAAGGTGAAAGAAAGATGAAGAAGAAAATAATTTTCTTTATATTTTTCTCTTTTCTCAAATCCTGAGATAGAAAACCTTAGAAATTAGGTTTTGCGCTAACCCAAGAGAAGAGGGCTCTCCTCTTCTTTCACACCATGAAATCATGCCCAAGACCCCTCTCAACATGAAAGCCTCTCTCTATTCTTTCTTACACACTCAAAAACAAAAAAAAAAAAACCTTTTATTAGTGTGTAATGAGGTAGGGATGAAGAGTCTTAAGGATCTTGGACTCTATCAAGATGTGTCGCCTTTCCACAAATTCCACACCCTAAAAAAAATATGAAATGCCCCTTCTCATAATTTTTCATGATGAATCAAATCATTATTTGATTTCTCACATAAAAAATTCTCTCAAAAAGTCACACAAAAGAAAGAGAATAAAAGGGATGGCATGTGGAGTGATTTGGATAAGAACAGACTCTCTTGATAAGGAATGTTTTAAAATCCAATTTCAAAACCTTTCTTTTATCCAAATCAAATTAGATTTGGATGTGAGATAGAGAGGGAGAAGAACTCTTTGGCATAAAAAAATCTCATGAAAAAAATATTTGTGCGTGAGGAAATATGGTGTGCAAAGTGTGGCGCATAGGAGAAGGAGAGTCCAATCCTATATGGACTCTTAATTTTCTTATTTGAATTCAAATCAAATCACATCTGGTTTAGCTCAAATAAAATAGATGAAATCTAATCTAATTAGTTTCATAATTTTTTAATCAAATTATAATCAAATTAAGAATTGATTAAATCAAAATCCTGATCAAATCAGGAACAATTCTTCCTTAGTGATTAGGTCATCTCATAACCTAATCGGGTCAAACCTAATTGAATCTAATTCAATTAGATTTTATTTAATTTTATTTACTCAATTAAATTGAGTTAATTAGTAATATAATTATTGATTAATTCTTCATTAATTCACTAACACTTGGTGAATAAATTTATTATAATTTTTGAATAAGGTTAACCATCAATCCAATTGATGATTAAGTCCTTGAATGATTCTCAATTGTTAATCAGCCATATAATCAGTCAGAAACTTCTTTTGAGTGTGATCTCATAGGTTCAAACCTAAGCTGGTAGCACAGAAATAAATTTTTGAATCAATCAATATAATCATCTAGCAATGGTGATCCGACATCCGGATAGGTCAAATGATGATGAAACAACATTAAAGAACCTACTGGCATATGGTTACCATATAATTCATCCCTTTGACCTTAATACTTGAGAATGATCTAGGATTTAACTGTCAATCTTAGATAAGTCATCTATATTATATTTCAATCTTTCAAATCTATCACATAGATTATCCGAGCTCAGATTTTGCTAAATTAAAATATATTGATATATTAACTCCTACTAATTCGGAGAGATCAATCCCATCTTGACTCATGCACTAACTTAACAAGTATTTGACTACACCCAGAAACCTTCCATCATTGAATTATAAATTTAGATGTCCGACATCAAAGTATAGTGAGTTGCTTGTAAGTCACCGTGGTGATCTCAGATCGACGGGACACTTATACCCATACCTTTTGCGAGCTACTCTTGATAGCAGAATACTCCACAGTTGGTTATGTTCAATGAGATGTACTCCTACATCTCACTTGCATGCCATACTAGTGTCTCTATGCCATTTGGTTATAAGGACAACCAACGCATATGGCACACAATGACCTACACTTGATATAGCTATCATCCTAGTAATAGTGTATCGTTTGATCGTGAATTAGTTTAAGAACTACACAATAAATCCTCCTTTATCGATCAAAATAGTTCTAAAGACTTCATCATAATACAGGAGTTCGTTAGAAGATGTAGTCTTATGATGAAAAAGGCTAAATAACTTTTATTATTTATCAATTCATATATATTTATAACTAGCACAATCATCAAATGATTGACTTTAGGACACAATTTTCAACAACTCTCACTTGAACTAAAATCAATCAGTATAGTATCATATACTCATCTTCAATTTATCATCTCAGAACTCTTAAATATCGAGGCTTTAGTAAATGAGTTGGTCAGATTTTTCTTTCCGTCGATCTTCTAAAGATTGACATCATCTTTACAAATTTTTCTGAATGAGATGGTAATAATACAAAATACTTAGTAAGCTAATGAAACTTCAGCTCCTTGGCATGAGCTATGGCTCCGGTGCTATATAATATAGCAGAACCATCATCGAAGGGTGCCATTCCTAGCATGCCAGTGAACTTATACAATCATATAGCTTCCTTGCAAGCATCGGATGCTGCAATGCATTCTGCCTCACAAATTGAATTGGCTATATTTTTTTGCTTGAAACTTTTCAATAGATTGCTCTATTATTTAGGGTAAAGATGTATTCTGATATATTCTTACTATTATTATGTCCAACTAAAAACTGGAGTCATACTCTATAAATTTTAAGTTAAATTCTCTATAACTGAATCGCTGGTCCTTAGTTTTTCTCAAATACTTATGAATGATCTTTTAGTGATTCTCATCCAGATCTTGCAAGTATCCACTCACTATCCTAGTGAGTATACCATACCCTATCTCATGAAGAAATCAGATCTAGGGTTTCAGGATTAGATCTTGAAACTTTTTCAAGATCAGACAGTGGAAGACTAAAATAAATCAAAATTTATCTTATTAAAATCAGAGAATCCCTAGATCTAAGATCCTATTATATGATTATTATATGGTATTAAATCAAAAATTAAAATATAAAGAGCAAGAACTACATGTTGATCATATCAACATGTTTCTATACTATATCTAATGTATGTAAAATATAATAGATTAGATCTATTATCTTGCAAGTTAGATGTTTTAACTTTACTGATCCGAGTTGAGGATGATGTTGTAAGCCACACATGCATCCAGCCTCTAGGAGTCATCCACACGAGCCCATGAATCATGATCAAAATTTTGATCCAAAAATCAGCACAATATGCTAGTACTGTGCTGATCCTTCTTCGATGTTCAATCAGATGCCTCCTTCTTCTTAATTTGCACTCTTCTAAAGATGAGAAGTAGGAGGAGTTTTAGATATGAGACACTCTCAGAAAACTCACAGATGGAGGAAGGAAAGAGGTGAACTCAGCAATCCTAGAAGAAGACCCTCTTCTTCTTCTCTTTGCTCTAACCCAGACACTTAGTTTTGTATCTATTATATCTCTATGCCCTAACACTCTTTCTTCCTAATTTTCATACACCCCAAAGATCTCTCAATGCTCTATAATTTTCGAAAATTTCAAGAAAAAATTCATCTTAAATCAAGATATATAAAGAATCCTTATCTAGGTCAAATACCTAGTCAAGAAAAATCCAAACAGGGTAAGACAAGGGGTGCCCAACTCTTGGGTGCCCCCTCCTTTTTTTGCCATGGACCACCAAAAAAGAATGCATAATATGTGCCATAAAACCCATAAAAATTTCAAAAAAAATCTAGATAAAATCAGTGCCATAAGGAAAGAGTTTTGGTTTCCTAAAATTCTATCTCGTAGAATTTGAAATCCAAACTAATTCCTACTTTGACTTGGTCCACAACCATATTTCATGTAAGAGAGAAAGAGTGGAAAGCTTTGGGCATGCGTGAAGGCCTGAAGAGAAGGTCTTATTGCACAAAATAAGAGAGAGTGGGTGTGGGGGCTAAGGTGGCGCAAGGTGGAATCCTAGTCTTACTAGGGTTCAATCTATGACTTGTTCAAATTTGGTTTCTCAAACTAAATCAAACCAAAACCAAATGAACTAAATTAAAATAGATCTTAATCTAATTAAAACCTAATTTAATCAGATTAAATTAATTTAAATCTAATTTAATTTTTTAATCGAATTAGAAATTAGGTTGACCCAAGTCCTAATTGAATTAGGACTAGTTTTTCCTTGCACTAGGCTTATCCAATAAACCAATTGGACTTGATCCAATCAAGCCAAACTAAATTAATTAAATCATATTCAATTAGACTTAATCTCAGCCCATTGACTTAATCAAATTAAGCCAATTAGCAATCAAATTGCTAATCGATCCTCTTGCAATACTTGCACAGGTTAAATGTCAATCGTATTGATCGTTTAACCTAGAACGATTCTTAATCGTTGATCAACCATCCGATCGGATCGTGAACTCTAATGTATGTGACCTTATAGGTCCGAACCTAAGTCAGTATGTAGGAATAAATTTTTTATCAATCAAAGTGACCATCTAGCAATGGTACCCGACGGCCGGATAGGTTGAATGTATAGAACAACATCCTTAGAACCCATGTGGATATAGTTTTCATATAATTCATCCCCTTGACTAAATTGCTCATAGGACACCTCAAAGTTTAACTGTCAACTCTGATTAGGTTGTCCACATTATATTTCAAAATATCAAATCCATCTGATGGATTATCCTGATCAAGATTTTGTAAATTGAAATACAGCGACTCATTCTTCTCTAACTCTTGGAGTGGTCAATCCCATCTTGATCATACTCTGACTTTGCAAGTACTTGACTGTACCCAGAAGCCTTCTATCACTGAATTAGAAATTCAGTTAGTCCAATACCAAAGCACAGTGAGTTATTTGCAAGTCATTGAGGCGATCTCAGGTCTAAGGGACACTTATACTTATATCCCATCAGAGATATTCTCGATAGCAAATACTCTGGAGTTGGTCATGTTCAATGATGATGTATCCTTACATCTCACCTGTATGCCATACCAATATCTCCACACTCCTTATTTAAGAGGACAACCAACCCATATGGCCTACAGCGACCTATGCTCGATAAAAGCTGTCGTCCTTATTAACAGCCTATCATTTGTCATGAACAATTTTAAGGACTAATCGATAAATCCTCTCTTTATCGAACCTAAATAGTCCTAAGATTTCATCACAATAATAGAGTTCATTAGAAGATGAAAACTTATGATGAAAATATCAAAAATATATTTTATTTATTAACAAATCAATTACAATAGAAGGTTGCTCAACCGTCAACAGGCTGACGATTGACTTTTGGGATATATTTTTCAACAACTCTCACTTGTCCTAAAGCCACTCGGCACAGTATCTAATACCCATCTTCGACTTGTGGTTGTCGAACTCCTTTATCGCCAGGGCTTTAGTGAAGGGGTCGGTTAGGTTCTCCTTTCTGTCGATCTTCTGAAGGTCGACGTCACCTCGATCTACGATCTCCCGATCAGGTGGAACGATGCAAAATATACTTCGTCCGCTGGTGTGCTTTGGGTTCCTTTGCCTGAGCTATGGCACCAGTGCTATCGTAGTAGAGCAGGATCGGACCATCGAGGGAGAGTGCTACTCCGAGCTCGGTGATGAATTTTCTCACCACACAGCTTCTTTCGCAGTATCGATGATGCGATGTACTCCACCTCACAAACGGAGTCTACCACAGTATGCTGCTTGGAACTTTTCCAGCAGATGGCTCCACCATTCAGAGTAAAGATATAACCGACATGCTTCTGCTATCATCATGGTCAGATTGAAAGCTGGAGTCTGTGAACCCCACAAGTTTCAGATCTGACTGTCATAAACCAACCATTGGTCCTTAGTATTTCTCAAATACTTAAAGATGGCTTTAACCACTTTTCAGTGTTTTCTCTAGGATCAGATTGGTATCTACTCACTACTCCTAGTGAGTATGCCACATCTGGCCTTGTACATTCATGACGTATATGATAGATCCACGACGAAGCATATGGGACTCTACTCATACGCTCTCTCTCTTCAGGAGTTGTCAGACAATCTTCTTAGAGAGAGAAATTTCATGGCCTATCGGTAGATAGCCTTCTTGAAATTCTCCATGCTGAACCTCTTCAGCATAGTGTCTATGTATGTAGACTGGGATAACCCAAGTATCCTTTTAGATCTATCCTATAGATCTTCATCCTAGGATGTAGATGCTTCACCCAAGTCCTTCATGGAGAACTGCGATGACAATCCAAACTTTTATTTCCTGTAGTGCAGGGATGTTATTCCGATTAAGAGAATGTCATCCACGTACAAGAAAAAATACCACAACTGGACCATTTGCCCATTTATAGATGCAGGGCTCTTCTCCATTCTTAACGAAGCCATACGTTTTGATCACTTATCAAAATGCATGTTCCAACTCCGAGAAGCTTGCTTCAATCCATAAATGGATCTCTGAAGCTTGCACACTTGGACTCATCTGTGGATGTAAACCCCTCAGGTTGTATCATATACACCTCTTCGGTCAGCTCTCCATTCAGGAAAGCTGTCTTTACATCTATCTGTCAGATCTCATAATCCAGATGGCAGCTATTGCAAGCATTATCCGAATGGATTTGAGCATTGCCATAGGGGAGAACGTCTCGTTATAGTCAATACCATAATGTTGACGATACCCTTGACAACCAATGGTTTATAGGTCTCACCTTCCTCTGCCCTCTTCTTTTGAAGACCCATTTACCCAATGGTTTAACCCCTTCAGTGGGTCAACCAATTCCATACATCATTGACCTTCATGGACTCCATTTCGGATTTCATGCTTCAAGCCATTTCTCAGAATCAGTCTCTGCATTGCATCCATATAGGTGATCGGATCCTCATCGTTCTCATCGAGTTCGATGGGATCACCATCCCGGATCAAGAAATCATAGTATCTGTCGGCTGATGCGGTACTCTATCGGATCGCCTTAATAGTGCAGGTACATTGGCTCCAATCTGATCTAATCAAATCCGACTCAGGTTCAGCTATTGGTGTCGGTCCTTCTACCTGTTGAACTTCATCAAGTTCAACCTTAGAGGCAACGGTTCCTTCACCAAGAAACTCTTTTCTAAAAAGATTGCCTTAAGGCTGACGAACACCTTTTGTTCATCACATGGTAGAAAAAATATCTTTTGGTCTCTTTAGGGTACCCTATGAATGTGCATTTGTCAGACCTAGGTCCAAGTTTATCTGTAACTAACCGTTTGACATAGGCCGGACACCCCCAGATCCTAAGGTGTGAAAGTGCTGCTTACGCCCTATCCATATCTCATATGGAGTCTTAATTATAGACTTATTTGAACCCTATTTAACAATAACAGGTGATTCGAGTGCATATCCCAGAAGGATATCGACAAGCTGGCAAAACCCATCATGGATCGGACCATGTCTAACAGAGTCCAATTTCTCCTTTCAGACACACATTATGCTGTGGTGTTCCTGAGGAGTCCATTGGGAGAGAATCCATTCTCTCCTAGATATGTGAGAAACTCACCAGAAAGGTATTTCCTCCTCGGTCAGACGAAGAGTTTTAATACTCTTCTCAGTTTATTTTTCTACTTCACTTCGAAATCGTTTGAACATTTCAAATGAATCCGACTTATGTTTCATCAGATAGACATATCCATATCTGGATAGATCATCCGTGAAAGTGATGAAGTAGAAATATCCACCTCTAGCACTTGTGCTCATGGGCCCGCATACATCAGTATGTACTAGGCCAAGAGCTCAGTAGCTCTCTCACTTTTTCAGTAAAAGGTGACTTGGTCATTTTACCAAGAAGACAGGACTCACAGGTTGGAAGTGATTCACAATCACTGACTTCGAGGATTCCTCTTGAGTCAACCTGTTTATCTGTTCTTGTTTATATGACCTAGCCTATAGTGCCATAAGTAGATATCTGATACCTATCTAATCTAGGATGCTTGCCAGTAGAATAGACTACGTTAACAGGTTGTGATAACATATACACACCATTGTTCAAATGTTCACAAAAAATAGTAACACCATTCATAATGATATTACAAACTTGTTTCTTTATTGAAATTTCATAATCATTTTTTGCAGAAGGCTACAGAAATAACATTTAAAAAAAAATTGGGACAGAAATGACAATCATTAAGAACAACGGTATGGGACTCAAATACAAGTTTCAAGATTCTAATGCTAGAACTGAAACTGATCTTCCATCTCCAACGTTCAGAACCTCTCGCCTTGCTCGAATCTCCTACTGACCTGCAACCCCTGCAACGAATTGCAAATATGGTAAGGCTACCGGTATCCAATACCAGTCAGTTATATCACAAATAGAGAAATTGCAAGGAGTTATCATATAAATACCTTGCCCAGCAACAGCTTGCTTCTTTCTCTGCCTGTTCGGTCCAGGGAGCAATGTACTGAGGACAGTTCCTCTTCCAGTGCCTCGCTTCTTGCAAAAGAAGCATTCAGTTTGACTCTTATCGGCTTGATCTTTCTGGTCTGGCCCTGCACTGATGTCCCAGCCTGAACTTGCACCTTCTTCACTTTCTTCTTCTTGTTCTTCTTTCCTTTCTTAAAGGGTCGAGAACCAGAAGATGAACCTCCCACTAAGTTCACTGACTCCTTGTAGAGTTGGTGATCCTTCTCAAAGTTCTGAAGCAACCCAGTAATCCGTGGTAGTTTACTTCAGGCTTTGTCATTCTATAATGAGTGAGGAATGGGAGATAAGACTTGGACAGCGAGTTCAGTATTGCATCTTTCCCAAGCTGCTCATGCAAGGGAAAGCCAAGCTTGCTCAAATGCTCCATCAGCTCGATCATGTACAATACATGATCAGTGACAGAGACACCATCCCATATTTTAGCGTTGAAGATGGCACAACTAGTCTTGTGCCTCTCCACGTCATCGGGTGTGCCAAAGGCATCCTCCAACACTTGAAGCATATCCTTTGGCTGAGCCGTCTCAAATCTGCGACTGAACTCGTTGCTCATGGCAGCCAGCATGATGCAGCACACCGTGGTCCGATCACTGAGCCACTTCTGATAAGTGTCTCTGACTGTTCCATGTGCATTGACAGCTGGCTCCTCAGGTGCAGGATCCGTTATCACATATAGGATCCGTTCATGCTCCAGGACTATCTTCAACTTTCGGTACCAGCTACCGAAGTTGGATCCCACCAAATTATCATTGTCCAACAATGATCGGAGCGATAGGGAAGTGGCCATATCTACACAAAGAAAAATCATAACCTAATTAGTAATTGATTCATTAAACTTAAAGATTTGGACTTTAATCAAAAAGTTTCTCCACTATTTTATTCGAATTGGTAGCCTCTACCTCCAATTCGAGAAATTATCCTAATTCTTAGTGGGTACTAGAATCCACTTAGACTGCACACAAGCCCAACTTTGGTTGGCCAACCCATGTACATCTAAGGTAGGTTCATAACTAATTATTTCTCTAAATAATTTTAGTAATTTTAATTTTGCCCCAGTCCCTAATCAGTAGGCTTTGGCCTCCACTGAAAAGGTCTGGTTAGGTCCAACCATTAACATGACCATACTTGGCCCATCTAGCCAATGAATGATTAGGCCAACTTTGGTTGGCTAACCTAACCACCATTTAGAAAGATGCAGTCAAGAAATCATATTATGAATGACAATTCCATCAGTCGATAAGCACCAAGCTTTTGGGCCTTCAATGATTATCCAACTGATGGACCCATTATCATCCACTTAATGGAGGCTATGATCTAGTTATCACCATAACTATTTTATTTTAAGAATCTAATAATTTTAGAAGATTTAATTGATTTAGAGGAGGAGGTCAGATGAACCAGCTTATCATGATCCTCCCACTGGCTTCACCAAGTCGCTTAAGGGAGACCATTAAAAGGGCTGGTCTAGGAGCACCTAAATCAGTCACACTGATTTACCTAGCTGACATGGGTCAGCTCGAATAGTCAAGTGATCTGATCAAAATATAATTTCACCAAGAGGCCAGGTAAGTTCGATCGGTGGGAGGGTCTGTCAAAGCTTGCCTTAGACACCATCAGAAATGACAGGTAAGCGGGCTGTCAATTAAAAATACCGGTCTGGTTTACCTTAGACACCAACTGGTTTAATTAGTTTCGATTAGATCAACCTAACAGTTCGTGCTAGACCACTTAGCCAAGAATCAAGTCCATTTGGTTCTCATTAAAGACATGGACTTGACCAACTACAACTATTGTAATTGATCTAGAGAATCCTTGACCTAATCTAAGATAATAATTGATTAGATTTAGTCAATTCTCTAATTAAGTCCATCTTTAATCTAACCTTAGGTCTAACCCAATTAATGGACCTAATTTCACTAACCCATTAACCCAATGTGTTATGGTTTGTGTCTTAGGTTCTTCAATTCACAATCCTAGAACCTAATCAAACAACTTCTTAATTCTCAATTAAGTTTTGGGCTGAGGGTTGGGGTTCGACTTTTCGAAAATAATTTTTATATTTGTAAAATATTTTTACAACATGGTTCTACCAACCAAGTTGCATATTTGATTCATAATCAAAATGCAAGTGAAATAAGCATGAAACTACTTTAGACCTAATCTAAACAGGTTCATGTAATTGAAATAATTTTAATTTAAACTGCAAAATTTTCAGACAAATATATGATGGTCAAGCTGGCTCTTCATTGAAGAAAAGCTGGCTCGACGATGTTTCGCCCGAGCATCAGTTCTGTCTGCCTGAGAGAGCCGCTCGAATCAGCACTGAGCTGGCCCGGCTGGTTTCAGCAGAACTGTCAATGGTTCTTTGCCAAGAAATATTAACAAAAAGATTTTATTTTAGATTTAAATATTTTTAAATCTAATAAATTATAAATTTAATCTAGATCATATCTAACAAATTTATGATTAAAGATAGATCTACACGAACTAGGACAACCTTTGCACTGTAAGGGGTAAACCTTACAGCAGGACAACCTACAGTTCGTGATTGATCTAAAAATTTTAATTTCAGATTTAACAATCAGATTATAAATTAGATCTAATCTAAGAAATAATCTAAGTATGTATAAATAATCATGTAATAAACAACCTAGGCTCTGATACCAATTGAGGAACCAGATCTAGGGTTTCAGGTTAGATCTTGAAATTTTTCAAGATCAGGCAGTGAAAGACTAAAATAAATCAAAATTTATATTATAAAATTAGAAAATTTTTAGATCTAAGATCTTATTATATGATTATTATATGATATTAAATCAAAAATTAAAATATAAAGAGCAAGAACTACATGTTGATCATATCAACATGTTTCTATACTACATCTAATGTATGTAAAATATAATAGATCAGATCTATTACCTTGCAAGTTAGACGTTCTAATTTTGTTGATCCGACTTGAGGATGATGTTGCAGCCGCACACATATCCGACCTCTAGAGTCGTCCACACGAGCCCACGAATCACGATCAGAAGTCCTGGTCCAGGAAATCAGCACAGTATGCTAGTACTGTGCTGATCCTTCTTCGATGGTCGATCAGATCCTCCTTCTTCTTGATTTAGACTCTTCCAAAGATGAAAGTAGGAGAAGGAGTTTTAGATGTGAGACACTCTCAGAAAACTCACAAATGGAGGAAGGAAGAGGTGAACTCAGCAACTCTAGAAGAAGACCTCTTCTTCTTCTCTTTGCTCTAACCAGACACTTAGTTTTGTGTCTATTATATCTCCATGCCCAACACCCTTTCTCTCTGATTTTCACACACCAAAAGGTCTCTCAATGCTCTATAATTCAAAAATTTCAAGAAAAATTCATCTTAAATAAAGAGATATGAAGAATCCTTGTCTAGGTCAAATACCTAGTCAAGAAAATCCAAACAGGGCAAGACAAGGGGTGCCCAACTCTTGGGGCCCTCTCCTTCTTTTTTGCCATGGACCACCAGCAAAGGGCACAATATGTGCCATAAAACCCATAAAATCTCAAAAAAATTGTGTAAAATCAGTGCCATAAGGAAAGAGTTTTGGTTTCCTAAAATTCTATCTCATAGAATTTGAAATCCAAACTAATTCCTACTTTGACTTGGTCCACAACCACATTCATGTAAGAGAAAAGAGTGGAAAGCTTTGGGCATGCGTGAAGGCTGGGAGAGAAGATTTTGTCGCACAAAATAAGAGAGAGTGGGCGTGGGGGCTAAGGTGGCGCAAGTGGAATCCTAGTCTTACTAGGGTTCAATCTATGACTTGTTCAAATTTGGTTTCTCAAATCAAGTCAAAACAAAACCAAATCAACCTAATTAAAATAGATCTTAATCCAATTAAAATTAATTTAATCAGATTAAATTAGATTTAAATCTGATTTAATTTTTTAATCAAATTAGAAATTAGGTTGACCCAAGTCCTAATTGAACTAGGACTAGTTTTTTCTTTACTTGCTTATCCAATAAATCAATTGGACTTGATCCAATCAAGCCAAACTAAATCTAATTAAATTATATTCAATTAGACTTAATCTCATCCATTGCTTAATCAAATTAAGTCAATTAGCAATCGAATTGCTAATCGATCCTCCTGCAACACTTGCACTAGGTTAAATGTCAATCATATTGATCGTTTAATCCTAGAACGATTCTTAATCGTTGATCAACCATCGATTGAATCGTGAACTCTAATGTGTTGACCTCATAGTTCGAACCTAAGCCGGTAGTATAGAAATAAATTTTTATACCAATCAAAGTGACCATCTAGCAATGATACCGACGGTCGGATAGGTCGAATGTGTAGAACAACATCCTTAGAATCCATATGGATATAGTTTCTATATAATTCATCCCCTTGACCAAAATGCTCATAGGACATCTCAGATTTTAACTGTCAACTCTGATCAGGTTGTCCACATTGTATTTCAAAATTTAAATCCATCTGATGGATTACCTGGCCAAGTTTTGCTAAATTAAAATACAGCGACTCATTCTTCTCCAACTCTTGGAGTAGTCAATCCCATCTCGATCACACTCTGACTTTGCAAGTACTTGACTGTGCCAGAAGCTTCCGTCACTGAATTAGAAATTCAGTTAGTCCAGTATCAAAGCACAGTGAGTTGCTTGCAAGTCACTGAGGCGATCTCAGGTCTAAGGAACTTATACCTATATCCATCAGAGACATTCTCGACAGCAGAATACTCTGAAGTTGGTCACGTTCATAATGATGTATTCTTACATCTCATCTGTATGCCATACCAGTATCTCCACACTCTTTGGTTAAGAGGACAACCAACCCATATGGCCTACAGCGATCTATGCTCGATAGAAGCTGTCGTCCTTATTAACAGCCTATCATTTGGTCGTGAACAGTTTTAAGGACTAATCGATAAATTCTCTCTTTATCGAACCTAAATAGTCCTAAAAACTTCATCACAACAATGGAGTTCATTAGAAGATGAAAACTTATGATGAAAATATTAAAAATATATTTTATTTATTAACAAATCAATTACAATACAAGGTTGCTCAACCATCAACAGGCTGACGATTGACTTTTGGGATATATTTTTCAATACTTTTCAGTAGTGAAAATCCAATATCTATGATAGGAGATCTCTTAAAAGAGATTCAATATAGTAATAACAAGCTGATTGGTTTTTAAAAAGCATATATGATTTAACTTATATAGGAGTCACAGACTCTATCCCATCCTTATGGTGTTAGTGCTCTTATATAATGGTTATGAAGAGTTTATCTCTAAATAAGATCCGAGAGGTATTTATTCTCGAGATATGACACTACACACATCTCTGGAGAGGCTAATCTATATCAGAGTATCTGACATGATTGTGCATATGAGATATGAGCTATCTTTAATAACTTTCATGAAAGATTAAGATATATGTACAAGACCACTAATACACAGACTCGCAATGGAGAATTCTATACTATGTGTGTGGTAGTAGAAATCTGGATTAAAAAAATATAGTTCAAAACTTAGTTCACTCCGATTAAAAGTAGAATATAGGGCTATGGCCTCTACCATGGCTGAATTGGTTTGGATAACATACTTGTTGCATGACATTGGTGTCTCTCTTCCTCATCCTCCTCAACTATTCTGTGATAATATCAGTGCTTTGCATATGTCCATCAATCCAATATTTCACGCTCGCACAAGCACATTGAACTTGACTATCACTTTGTCAGGGAGAAGGTTGCCACGGGTCATCTAATCACTCGTTATGTCCCAAGTTTCGACCAACTTGCTGATGTACTTACAAAACCACCAGCTGTAATCAATTCCAGTTCCTTCAATTCAAACTGAGAGTTCAAAATATTTTCCTCTCCAGCTTGAGCGGGAGTGATAAAGTAAAAATATGGAACAAAATCACAGAAGAAATATTGAAAATCACAGAAGAAATACGGAAATAGATCATCATAGCAAACATATGAAAGGTCAATACCAAATATGGAAATGGATCATTGCAGCACTCTTAAGGAAAAGGATCATAACAATATTAGTAGAAAACATGACAACTAGATCATAATTAATCAATTATGAAAATAAATCATCATAGCAGACATATAGAAGATCAATGCCAAAATATGGAAATGGATCATTGCAGTACTCTTAAGGAAAAGGATCATAACCATATCGGTAAAGAACATGGCAACTAGATCATAATCAATTAATTACACCGATTGATAGAGAATCAATCATTGATTATATTGATTTGTATATTCTTGTTTATGTAAATCTTTACCTATATATAGGTTGTCTTAATGAGAGGTATGTATTCAAAATAATTTCCACAAAAAATTCAATTTCTTCAACTTCTAATTATTTTTGTTCTAATGCTGAATATTTACAGCCAAGTCCCTGAGAATCATACCTAGTGTTGTGGTCATGGTCAAGGAGTCGAATAGCTCAGATGGTTGGCTTATGCCTCCACCTCCGCATACGTGAGGTATTGTCCGTTTTGACTCATGACCATCTTTAGGCTTCAGTGGTCTTAACTTCAGTGGCCTTGGTCATTTAGAGCCTCACGGTTGTCCTTTAAAAGGTACCTCACATGAGAGAGAAGATTTCAATCTATATAAGCATATTCTCTTTTGATTTATAACCGATGTGGACTAAAGAGCCTCTCTATACCACAACACCTAGGATCCCTATAACGTATTTTTTTGGGCCACATCTCCCGTGTATCTACTGAGATAACTTGATAGAAATAATGCATCTAAGGAATCATGTGCACTTCCACAGCTAAATGGCAACATGTGTTTAGCTTAACCATCCAAGCAGTTATGCATAGGATGTTACAAAGTTGGGGGGTAACCTTGATTGTCCCCAAGGCAATTTTCTTTTGCTTGATGTTGTCCCTTAACGGGCATTTCCGATACAAAATTGGAACCTTTTGTTATTGGTGCATGCATGCCTTAAAAATCCAGGTTATATACCAATTAAATTCTGGGACACCATTTCACTGATATGCTTACATCAATGGATAGCGTCATATGCTGAAAGATGACGTCAGAAAAGGTGCACAGAATATGTTGTGGAAAATGAAAATCTTTGGTTTTGGTTGCATAGCGCTAGGTTTAGTCCCCAGTTTCTCCTAAACCTCAAGACATCTATGGTAGCATGTTTCTCTGCATTATTATGAAGGCTAACCTGTGCATTAATGTTTCCGTCCCTCTCATTGTTGGATTTAAGTTCTATGCTAGCTTTCCAGCATATTGTGGTGGATACCATGTTTGAGAGATTTGACCACTAAAATGTCCACAATTTTCACTGTATTCTCGTCTTTTAAAGTTGATTGTTAAAGCATCTACATAATTCCCAGAAAATTTGAGCTTCCTCATGTCAAAACTTTCAAAGCATATCATGTGCTATCGATACTTTTATACTTTACTTTTTTGCCAACATTATCATATTACCGCTGCAAATAGGTTTAGAAATTATGGAGGGAAGGTCATTTTTTTTATCAATCTGCCTTATAAAAGATTTTAATAAGACTATGATCTTATAGTCATCAAGAAGATGGGACTTAGTCTATAAATGAGGTTCAATGTAGTAATAATAATTGATTGATTTATCAGGAAGCATATGTGATTTAACTTATATAGAAGTCATTGACTCTATTCCATCCTTATGGTGATTAGTGCTCTTATGTAATGGTTATAAAGAGTTTATCTCTAAATAAGATCTGAAGGTATTTTTTCTTAAGATGTAATACCACACACATCCCTGTAGAGGCTCACCTATAGGAGAGTATCTATATATGATCGTGCATATGAAATATGCACTATCTCCAGCTAGTAACTTTCATGAAAGATCAAGATATATGTGTGGGATCACTAATACACAAACTCGCGATGGAGAATTCTATACTATGTTTGTGGCAGTAGAAATCTGGATCAAAAAATGTAGTTCAATACTTGGTTCCCTCCGATTCCTCTACATGAAAACTATTCATATCAAGTGAGGTTAATTCTTATAAAAATACCTTACCCATTGCATCATATAAGCACTCTAGAATTTATATTTTTTATTTTATAATTTTTAAAAAATTTTGAATTTTGTGGGAGATTGTTGGAGGGAATCCAAAAATAGAAAACTCAAATTTTTTTAAAATTTTGCTCTAATATTTTAACCTTATCTTTTAATCTTACTATTTAAATGTTTATAGTACAATTAATCTCTTCATTACCTTGCTTTTAATTTCTGACTTTGGGCTCCTAATTATAAATGCCAATGGATCAGTACAAGCCAAATGGTTATGTATATTTAATAATATATTTTTTATTTTCTGACTATTGAACTCCTTATTAAAAGCTTGTAATTAGGAGCCCAATAGTCATAAATTAAAAGCACGTTAATAAAGAGATTAACAACACCATAAATATTTAAATGGTAAGATGATACCATAAATATTTAAATGGTAAGATTAAAAGATAAGGTTAAAATGCTTAGAGAAAAATTTAAAAAGAATTATGAGTTTCCTTTTTTTTTTTTTGATTCCCTCCATACATGGAACCAATAAATTAATTGAAAAAAATAAAATTTCATGTCTATCTCTTTAGCCATGTCGGTAAAATGAAGAAAGCTAGCTAGCAGGAAAACCTCTTCCATGCACGTCGGAGAGAGAAACTTGACCTATCCACCATGCTACCCAGTTCGATCCTATTCTCAGCTCCGCTCTATAAATACTACTCCCTCAATACTCTCTTTTGAAACCCATATCCAGCTCCTCATCGATCCCTCGTTAGCTTCTGCTAGCTTAACAAATAACAACAGTGACCATGACCATCTCACTTCCTCGATCCTTCGCTTCTTTCTCATCCTTCATTGCTTTGCTAGCGTTCCTCTCTCTTCTTAACCTTTGCAATTGTTTCAAACCCAGAAACTTGAACTTATCCTCCTCCATCGCGACTTCAGGTTGGTCCCCGGCTGAAGCCACCTGGTATGGAAGTCCTAATGGTGCTGGAAGCAATGGTACTTACCGTTTCATCCTTCCCAAATAGATGAGATATGATAGCATGCATGAATTCATTATACTATATTTTAGTATGACATGATGAGCACATGCATGTCTTCTACTTGTATATCTATAGGTGGTGCATGCGGGTATGGAGATGCAGTGGAGAAGCCTCCATTCTCATCCATGATAGCTGCTGGAAGCCCTTCCATCTTCATGTCGGGCAATGGATGCGGTGCTTGCTATCAGGTGTACAAATAAAGCCTTCAAATTAAATAAACACTCACCGATGCCACATTTATCGAAGGCCTTTTGCTGCTTCACTCGATTCCCATGCTCTTTAATCTGGTCTAACCATCGTTTTATAACATTTAAACATGATCAGGTGAAGTGCACCGAAAACGCTGCGTGCTCGGGAACCCGGTAACGGTCGTGATCACGGACGTGAGTGGTACCGGCAACGGTCGTGTTGCGGAGCCCGTCCACTTCGACATGAGTGGTACCGCGTTCGGGGCCCTGGCATTACCTGGCCGAGCTGATCAGCTTCGCAGTGCCGGGGTGCTCCATGTACTTTACACCAGGTGAATTCCCATGCAATGGAGCAGAATGATCACTATGATGATGAACGAATTAGAAAAGTGCTACAGACTTTCTAAGTTACCATAGCGTGTTTTGAATACTAACTTTGAAGTCCGAGTATGCAAGGGTCCAAGACTTTTGAGTAACTATTTGCTAAGTGCAACGCAATGCAAATTCAGAAAATGAGTCTACCTGTGACTCAATTGATTTGAATCAAAAGTTAAGGCTATTGAGTCAAAAGTCAAGATAACTGAACAGTATTGGAAAGTGAGCAAGACATGGCTGGTTGAATCAGCAAGGAAACTAAGAATTGGCGGAGTCATGTTTTTCTTTTTTTTTTTTTTTATTCAAGAATTTAACTTGATTGAGTCAAGCCAAGTTAGATAGAGTTGTTGTAGGTTAGAGTAAATCATGGTTGAGTTTGTGAGAATTGAGAGACAAGAAATTAAGTGATGCATAGCAGATTTCTATTTCTCCAAAAATAATGACCAGAGATGGATGCAATTTTTTTGTACATGTGTAAGTAAAAAAGCAAGAAGATCTAAAAGCTTTAGTGTTTATCCTCTTTGTATTAGTTTATACAATGTACATTTTTAGACTAAATGGCTTGCTATGATTGATTGTGACTTCCTTGAAATATTGGATGATCATTTTTATCATATTATTCTTCTATTTCTTTTGCATATATTTGCTACCATTAAATCCATGATTTTTATATATTTTTTTTCATTATTATCAGGAAATTTAATTCAAAAAATTAATTATAAAATATTTAGATCAATCAAATATTTCTAATGAGTCATCAAGTTGACTAGTCCAAGCAAAAAAAAAAAAAAAAAAGGAAAAAGAAAAGAAAAAAATAAAATAAGGTGAATTGAGTACTCCGAGGTTTTCCAATCTCTTTCCTTTGTTTTGCTATACTTCAGTTAAATCAAAAGAGATAACATGACACGAACCAACTAAGCTCTTGATGTGGCCTTGCAGAGTGGGCTGCAACTATCCCGGTGTTGATATCGCCTTCCAGGTGGGCGCAGGCTCGAACCCGAACTACCTTGCTGTTCATATCTTGTACGAAGATGGGGATGGAGATCTCGCAGCAGTCGATCTCAAGCAGGGATCGCCGGCATCTGACTCATGGCTTCCCATGCAACATTCATGGGGTGCAGTTTGGAGGTGGACTCAGGCTCGACGCTGCAAGCACCCTTCTCCTTCCGGTTGACAACCGACGAGTCCCACAAGACGCTTGTAGCTAATAATGTGATTCCGGTGGGATGGCAGCCGGGTGTGACCTATAGGTCTGTGGTTAACTTCAATCCCTAGCTAGCTAGCACTCTTCATTTGGGGACTATAAGGATATATATGTTATTAGTATTTTACAATGTAATGCACATGAAGCATCGGCTGTGTTAGGGTCTATCTGCATGTGGGTATGTGAGACCCTTGGTAGCATATATGGTGTTGATTCTAGCTTAAGAAATAAAACTGGGTGTGGAGTAAAGAGGAGGCGGGTATGTTCTCCTCTCCGCAATCCAATTTGTCAAAACGTAATTCAAATGTTATGTGCTGTTAACTTCTTGACGAAGAATCTAAAATTAGAAGGTTGTCTGTTGAAGAATCTAAAATTAGAAGGTTGTCTGTTAAAGAATATAGTGAAAAACAGATCTTTGCCTCCCTTTAAATTTAAAAAAAAAGAAGCTGTGTTTAGACTGGTCCGGTTGCTAATCACAACCAGCTGAGAGATGCGCCATCCGTCTCATCGACATGGGCATTGCGATTTAGTTGGCAAACTAAACATACTAAATTTGAGCCAAACCCATAATTGGGTTGGTAATGGGTCCGCTGAGGTCACACAAATTAATCTAAGATTAGTCTAAATTAAGTGGGTTGAATTTATATTAAGACCTGATTTATTTAATACGTTTATCCTCAATTGTGAAGATGGGGACGTCAAGATGCTTTGGTTGTCCGAAGGAAGAAAATGAAGAAAATACCGATAACCGAAGTGGAGGGAAGACGAAGCAGTATTTTGAGAGGAAAACAAATGCGGTTCAATTTCTCTTTCCCTCTCTCTCTTCAGCATCTATATTTTTTGCTATGCAATGGAGGTAAAAGCATCTTTTCATCATTTTGAAAAAATTGGATTTAATGATGCTGACGCCGCCAAATATAGAAAAGTCGAGAACATCACATCGAGCCACGAGGGTGCTACGTAGATCAATTGGGCGAGGCGATGCACTCTTAAAATATCATAATTTTGATCTATCATATTATAATATTATCAAAAATATCATTGGAAGGTGCTTAACCTATAGGATGTCATAATTTTAACATCAAAAATAATAATTTTGACCTAACATGTCATAAAATTATCAAAAAGTATACTTCGAATGTCCTTTACATTCAGGATATCATAATATTAATCTATAATATCATAATTCTGATATAGAATATAATAATATTATCAAAACTATCTTCGAAAAGTATTTAACCCACAAGATGTTATAATTTTTAAATAAAATATTATAATTTTGACACAAGATGTCATAAAATTGTCTAAAAGCATATTTAGAATATTTTTTATCTATAGGATATCATAATATTAATGTAGAATATTATAATATTAACCTAAGATATCATAAAAATATCAAAAAAATTTAT
Organism: Elaeis guineensis; assembly: GCF_000442705.2. Taxonomy (NCBI): domain Eukaryota; kingdom Viridiplantae; phylum Streptophyta; class Magnoliopsida; order Arecales; family Arecaceae; genus Elaeis; species Elaeis guineensis. The sequence goes on from NC_025996.2 coordinate 16,928,003, forward strand.
CTGTGATGTGTTTTATCTATAGGATGTTATAATATTAACCTAACCTATCATAAATTTGATCTAGGATGTCATAATATTATCAAAACTACATGCAAAAATCTTTTTAACTACAGGATGTCATAAGTTTAACATTGAATGTCATAATTTTGAATCAAAAAGTTATAACAATTTCAAAAGTATCTTCGAGAGTCGTTTTACCTGCAGGATATAATAATTTTAACATATAATATCATAATTTTGATATAAAATATCATTAAAATATCAAAAAATATCTATTTTGAGTTGTTTTGTATACAGGATGTCATAATATTAATCTAAATATCATAATTCTGATCTACGATGTTAAAACATTGTCAAATTTATTTTTAAAAAGTATTTTACCTATAGGATGTCATAATATTAATATCCAAATATAATAATTTTGACACAACATGTCAAAAAAAGATCAAAAAATATATTTTGAAAATATTTTATCTATAAGATATCATAATATTAATCTATAATGTTATAAATCTGATATCAAATATAATAATATTATTAAAACTAGCTTTGGAAGGCGTTTAACCGATAGGACGTCAAAATTTTAATATGTAATGTCATAATTTGAACATAGGATGTCATAAAAATATCGAAAAGATATATCTGATTGATGTTTTGCCTATAGGATATCATAATATTAACCTAGCATATCATAATTTTGACATCGAATATCATAATATTGTCAAAATCATATTCAGAAGGTGTTTTAACTATATGATGTTATAATCTTAACATCGAATATCATAATTTTATCCCAAGATGTCATAAAAATATCAAAAAAAATATTTTGATTTTATTTTACCTACAAGATGTCATAATATTAATCTAAAATATCATAATTTGGATCTAAAATATTATAATATTATCAAAAATAATATTAAAAAATATTTTAGATACAAGATGTCATGCTTTTAGCATCGAATGTCATAATTTTGATACAGATGTCATAAAAATATCAAGAGTATACTTAAAAGGTATTTTATCTATAGGATATTATTAATATTAGCCTAACATATCATAATTTTTATGTAGGATATCATAATATTGATAAAACTAATTTCGAAAGATATTTTATCTATAGGATATCATAATATTAACTTAGAATGATATAGTTTTGATTCTAAATATCATAAAAATATTAAAAAAATATATCTTACTAGTGTTTTACTTACAAGATGTCATAATATTAGCCTAACATATTTAGTTTTGATTTTGGATGTCATAATAGTGTCAAAACTACTTTCGAAAGGTGTTTGAACTACATGATATCGTAAAAGTCATGACATCCTAATTTATTATATGACTTTTTTTAAAAATTTTTATACATGCAACATTCAAAATTGGAAAAAGAACTCTATTTGAACCTACATAATGCATCAAGTTCGTTTAACTTCCAAAAGAGCTGCTATAATAAAAAAAACTATCATAAAAATTTAATAAAGGATCTATAGATGGCATTTTACTCCCTGACGGATGGGATAAGTTGTCTAGATGGATAATATTATCTAGATACTGATCAAGAATCTTGGACGCACAATTATAGTAGTAAAATTTCTCCTTCCACCTCAAACACACAATTGAAAAGTTTTTCCTTAGACGGGTAGAAGCTTAACAAAATGAGGAAGAAAAGAGAGAAGAGCAGTATTCAAAATGTCCAACCAGACTGCAAAATAGTAAAAACACCATCTTAGAGAGAAAGAATATTTTCATCATATTAAATTTAAAAAATAGATTATGATGTGCATTAAATATTTTCAATGATGGAACAGTGCATTGCGTTTATTTTCTTCGCACCTTCGGATGTATGGAAGGTCAATGCCAAAATTGGAAATGGATCATTGTAGTACTCTTAAAGAAAAGGATCATCATAATATCAGTAGAGAATATGGCAACCAGATCATAATCAATCAATTACACCGATTGATAGAGAATCAATCATTGATTATATTGATTTGTATATATCTTGTTTATGTAAATCTCTGTACCTATATATAGGTTATGTCTTCATAAGAGATATGTATTCAAAATTTTCATAGAAAACTCAATTTCTTTATGGTATCAGAGTAGAGACTCCTCTGCATCTAAAGATTGAGATCAACATTCCTTTATTATCCTTTTTCTGTTTGTTCTCCTTGCAATGGTAAAGAACAAAGCAATGACAATACAAAGCTTCCATTAAGTGGCAAGCTTAATCTCAATTAAACTCTCTCCTTCAAATTTTCTATTGTGAAAATCATAAATCTATCATTTGATTCATAGTACACAACTCCATTGTATCGAAGGCGATGCACCCACAATAACCATCTAGAAAGAAAATGAAGGAACAATGGAGGAAGATCCAAACTATGCAATTTGGATGAACAATGATGGGCTTCTCATTAGTTTGCTTTTAGGAACCATGATAGAAGAGGTTCTTAGCCTAGTTGTTGGCTGCAATACAGCATGCCAAATCTGAAATTGTCTTGAAGAGAGATTTCTTGCCTCTACCAAGAAAAAGGGGACCCAGTTAAAAAATCAGATGGCAAAGAAGCAAGGAACCCAACCCTTGGATAAGTTTATCAGAAAATTCAAAAATGCAAATGATGGTCTTACTGCAATACAAAGGTCTGCAGATGATGTGGATAAAGTTTTTCAATTATCTCAAGTTCTAGCATCTCGCTATAAACCATATGACTTGGTAGTTTTGTCAAAACCATCATATCCTTCCTTCAGTCAATAAGTTACTGGTTTGCAAGAATTTGAGTAGCAAGAAAATGATGAAGAGAAAATAAAGTTATCAAATTATGCTCATGCTTTTACAGCACAAAGAAGAAGAGGTGGTCGAGGTAGAAGCTATAGAGGATGTCCTTTTGATTCAAGAGGTAAAGGTTTTATTCAAGTAGGAAGTTTTAATCGACAAACTGATAGTAACAATAGGAATGTGATTACTAATACAAATCCAAGGTTGCAGCAAAAAAATTTGTCAAGAAAAAATCAGCAATTTGCACAATATAATTGAGGTGATAATCTATGCCAAATTTGTGGAATCAATGATCATACTACTTTAAAATATTGGTACAGGTTTGATCATGCATATCAGAGTGAAGATTTGCCTCAAGCCTTTGCTGCAATAACTTTGTCTGAAGACAAAGATCCAAACTTCTATGCAGATACTGCTGCAACATCTCACATGACATCTGATCTAGGTATACTTCATTCAAATCGCCCTTATCATGGTAATATGAGAGTTTACACTGGTGATGGTACTTGTGAAGATTGGACTTCCTTGATTCTCATTAATCTTGTGTATAAATACAAGTTACATCAACTATACATGAGATAATAAAGGTAATAAAAAGTAGTTACAACAAGAAGTAGTTCAATAAGATGTATACAAATCACTTAGGAGGTTGGTGGCCTTATCTATTCAAACGTTAACAGGTAGCCTTATCTATTCATATGTTAAGACTCCCCCTCAAGTTAGAGTGTGAAAGTTGAGCACTTCGAACTTGCTCAAAAGTCGACAAAATTGATCCCTAGCAATAGCTTTAGTGAATACGTCGGCTAGTTGGTTATGTGTAGAAACATGATTTGTTGCAATCATGCCCCGTTGAATTTTCTTACAAACGAAATGACAATCAATCTCAATATGTTTCGTTCATTCATAAAAAATTGGATTGATAGAAATATGTAAAGCTGTCCGATTATCACAAAATAGTTATACTAGAGCGAGATGAAAACATCCAAGGTCCTGAAATAACGACTATAGCCAGATGATTTCAGAAGCAACTGAGGCCATAGCTCTATACTCGGCTTCAACAGAAGAGTGAGAGATAGTATGGTGTTTCTTAATTTTTCAAGATAAAAGAGAATGGCCCAAGAATATACAATAACTCATCACTGAACGCCGTGTGTTCGGACAACTAGCCCAGTCTGAATCACAATAACCCTTGAGCTCAATAAGACTAGAAGAAGAAAGCAATATACTTTGTCCTGGTTTGCCTTTAAGATAGTGAAGAACCTGAAAGGCGGCATCCATATATGGCTTCTTGGGCTTATGCATGAATTGACTCAGGATATGAATAGGATACACAATGTCAGGCCATGTAAGATTAAGATAAATCAGCCTTCCTATCATGCGATAATAGATGGATGGATCATCTAGCAATGTGCCATCATCCAAAGCTAGCTTAAACTTTTGGTCCCTAGGAGTATCAACCGGTCGGGCACCAAGTAATCCTGAATCATCAAGAATTTCAAGTATATACTTGCATTGAGAAAGGAAAATATCTTCCTTAGACTAGGCAACCTCTATACCAAGAAAATATTTCAAATCTCCAAGGTCCTTGATATAGAAGTTTTGATGAAGAAGATCCTTGACCTGATTAATAGAAGTGATATCATTCCCTGCAAGTATTATATCATCAACATATACTAATATAGCCATAGAGATGTCACCGTGATGCATGGTGAATAAAGAATAATCAACCTTGGATTGAGTGAAGCCAGCATTGATGATATAAGTAGAGAGCTTTGCAAACCAGTTTTTTGAAGTCTGTTTGAGTCCATAGAGTGACTTATTCAGTCGACATACTTGGTTCTCTCCCTGTCGACGAAAACCTAGAGGGAGGGGCATATAGATCTCTTCATCGAAATCGTCATGCAAGAAGGCATTGTGGACATTAAGTTGTTAGAGATGCTAACCACAGATAGTAGCTAAGGCAAGAAGACATTGCATAGAAAAAAATTTAGCAACAGAAGCAAAGATCTCATGATAATCCAAACCTTCCTATTGTATGTATCATAACCCACAGTGGAAGCATGGTGGGCCCATAACCCATAGGTCTCAGGATCGTAACCTAGCTCTAATACCATGTGAAGATTGGGCTTCCTTGATTCTCATTAATCTTGTGTATATATACAAGTAACATCAACTGTACATGAGATAATAAAGGTAATAAAAAGTAGTTCAACAAGATATATACAAATCACTTGGGAGGTTGGTGGTCTTATCTATTCAAACGTTAATAGGTGGTCTTATCTATTCATGTGTTAACAGTACTGCTCTTCCTATTACGCATACTGGATCAATATCTATTAGATCGGTTGAGTTAAATGATGTGCTGGTGGTACCTGAATTAAAGAAAAACTTATTGTCTGTTAGTCAATATACTGAAGAAACATCTTGTTTTTTAAATTCTCACCATCTGATTTTCTAATAAAGGATCCAGTAACTCAAAGGGTTCTAGCTAAAGAAACAAAGAAGGGGAAGCTTTATGCCTTGAGTAATGGAGTGGAGCAAGCATTTGTAATGCTTATGGTTGGAAAGACAGAAGACAGTGTGGCATCAATGTTTAGGACACCCTCACTCTTGTGTTTTAGAAAACTTAGCTTCAAAAGGAGTTATTTGAGTTTCCTCTTGGACTCGACCTCTTCAATTATGTGCTAGTTGTCAAATGGGAAAAAGTCATAAATTTTTTTTTGACAAGAATAATAAAAGATCTATCTCTCTTTTTCAAAAAAATACATTGTGACTTATGGGGTCCCTGTCCAATTCAATCTGTCCAAAATTTTGAGTACTATGCTATTTTTGTTGATGATTTCAGTAGATTCACTTGGTTTTATCCACTCAAAAGAAAGTCTGACTTCTTTAGCTGCTTCCAAAAATTTCAAAGAATGATTAAAAATCATTTTGAGAAAACCATCAAAGTTTTCCAATGTGATAGAGGAGGAGAGTTCTCTAAAAATGAGTTTCTTGAACATTTAGCTAAATGTGGGATCAAACAACAAATTTCATGCCCAGGCACCCCGAAACAAAATAGCATTACAGAAAGAAAGCATCACCATATTGTGGAGACTGGACTCACTGTGCTCATTCATGCCAATACATCATTAAGATTCTGGATTAAAAAGCTTCTGTACAATAGTTTTTCTAATCAACAGACTACCTACACCAGTTCTTGAATTTGATTCACCTTTCAAGCAATAGTTTGGAAAGAATCCAGATTATTCTTTTCTAAAAATATTTGGCTGTAAGTATTTTCCATATTTATGGAACTATACATCCAACAAACTTTAGCCTAAATCTTTACCCTGTGTATTTATTGGCTATAGCTCCCTTCAGAAGGGGTATCATTGTCTCCACCCTTCTACACAAAGGATGTATATATCTCGACATGTGGTATTTAATGAAAACTTTCTTCCCTACACTAAGCTTACTGACTTGTCTAAAAGTGCTAACATGCAAGGGGAGCTTTACATGTAACCCCATTCAGATGAATAGATTTGATTGCCATTGCAATTACAATCAGTCTCTCCATCTGGCACTTCAATTGCAAGTTCTTGTGCATCGCATACCACACTACAAAAAATCAGACTAGTAGTGATGGCTAATTGCCGTCACTAATAGTTGTTTGTCGTTGCTAATAGTATTAGTGATGGAATACCGTCGTTAAAAATCTGACAGAAATAACTTTATCGCTATTTACTATTATTAGGGATGGTAATTTCTCCATCGTTAATATATAATGATAATTAGCGATAGTATTAATGATACAAAGCTGGTACTAATAATTTTATTTTTTCTTAATTAAAGTGTTAAAAACCTATTAGCAACGGAAGTTGCCATCGCTAATAGGTTTTAAATCTCTTTTAATTAAAATTTTTAAAAAATTATCTAATACCATCGTTAATAATTTTATTTTTTTTAAAAATTATAATTAAATATTTTAAAATTTATTTTATAATTATTTTTTAAATTTTATTGAGAAGAGAGAAAGCTACCTTGTCTGCTCCAAGCCTCCCATCCGATTAAGATGGATCTAACCTTTTCCATTCAGCCACTCCGAGCCTCCCACCCGATTGAGACATCTACAAATGGCAAAAGTAAAAAAATTTAAAATATAAGAAAATCAATAAAAATAAAGACAAGGAGAAAAAATTAAAAGGCAAGATATTTTTCTACATAAATTTAAATTTTTTTTTCATGAACCAAAAGCTATAAAAATAATAACATATTTTTAAAATATAATAAAAAAATAATTATAAAAAAATGATAATGAGATTTACAGTCTTACCTGCTAAGTGCAGTCGATAATTTCGTTATATTGTATCAAACTTTAAATTCATATATTAAACCTCAACTTCATTATACTATATTGAACTTCTCTCTCAGAATCTAGAAGCTATTAGATTCGCATCAACATCATTCCATTAAGCTAATGAGCGAATATAAAGCATAATGAATGATCAAACAAACTAACAAAAAAAAATGATATGCAATTCACCTTTTCTGACTCAATTCTCTGAGTTTCTTCTTGAGCAAACTGATGAAATAGTAAAAAAAATAATAATTAAAAAAAATAATCAGTAAAAAATAATACTTCTAACTATACCTTACTTTGAGCGAGAGAGTTTGTAGCCAGAGCAGTATCAGGTGATTTTTTTTTGTTTCTCATCAAGTATCATGTAGTTTTTAGTATTATATGAGAAATATAATTCGATTTCTCATTAGCTATGTAGGAAAGTTGCTGTTTTATTAACAACAGCTTTTTGCTCCTTATTTTATAATATCATTTGGGGGAAGGGATGGTCTGAGGGTCCGGACATAATTGCTGGCACGATGCAGTAGCCTTTCTGTCTTGAAAAAAATTTTCGAAGCAGGTTACCACTATGGTGCAGCAGCCTTCCAGTGCTATTGAACTTGGACAGAGGTTGCTACTAGAATAGATTTTAGGGACAGGTTAACAGGTTGGAGGGACAGATTAATGGATTTCAGATTATTGAGTCTACAGGTTATGGTAGGCCTGGGGTTTGGTTAGTGGCAGGGTTGGGGTTAAGTTGGGTTAGGGTTAATACTTGGTTCGATTACGGTTAGTATCAGAATTGAGTTACGGGTCTAACTAAGATGAGGGGTGGGGTTGAGTTAGGATTGATTTAGGGTTAGGATTAGAATCAAGTTAGAGTTTGGCTTGGGACAAGGGTTAGAGAGGAATTAGGGTTAGGATTCGGTGAGGTTTAGGGTTCACAGGAGGGTTAGCAATATGGTTTGATTGAGGGTTAGAGAGGAATTAGGGTTTGGGTTTGGTAACATTTAGGATTTTGAAAAGTGTTAGTAGTGGGTTGGTTCTTAAGGGTTAGAGTTAGGATGAGGTTAGTGTTAGGTTAGATCTAGGGTTAGGACTAGGATGGAATTAGGTTTAGGGTTCATTCGATTGTCGAAGAACTCAGAGAGAAGAGGGAGATGGAAAAAAATGAAAAAAAAGAGGTGGAAAACGTTACTTGTGAAAGCTGAGATGCAAGACCTGTGATCGATTGCATTATCGATGGAGAATGGGCAAAGAAGGTCAGAGGATTTAAGGAACAACATGAAACATGGAGAGAAATTAGAAGGGAATAGTCAAAAAAAAAGATCCACAAAAAAAATACCCATTTGAGATGAGAGAGAGCTTTCCATGAAGGGAGCTACTGGAGGTGATCGGTTCCTTGGTAGGGTACAGAGATCCGGGAGGAGAGGGAAAAACATAGATCTAAGCCAGATGTAGGAGGTTCTCGATGGATTTTGAGTGGACTGCTGGAGTGAGGAGAAAAGGCAAATGGTGACCTCCTCTGCTCTCCTTACCGCCACCTTCCATCAGTCTTCACCGTCGCCTTCCTCTCTATCATCACCAACGTCGGGCTTCCCCTCCAATCTCCCTCTAATGCTTTCTTTCCCATAGATCTTCAAAAAAAGAGAGAAATGAAAGGAAAAAAAAAGAAAAAACTTACTCAGCACAAAGCTCCGGCCATCGTCTAAGCCTCCCTATTCGGCTGCTCTAAGCTTCCCACCCGGTTGGGACTCTTGAAGATGGAAAAAATGGAGGAAAAATAGAGAAAAAATAGAAAAAATCAATAAAAATAAAGCAAAGCACCTGAGGGAGATTGTAGGGGGAACCCCGATGCCCGTGGAGAGAAAGACGACGGCGGAGTAACGAGAGATGGTAAAGACCAGTGGGAAGTGGCCGAGAGGAGAAAGGAGCAGAGGTGAGGATCCATGAGAGGTTAGAAAGGTTCCAGAGGGCTCGAAAATGGTTCGGAGCAAAAAGAAAGAAAAAAATGCTATCTAGAAAGAAAAAAAAGGCACCTGAGGGAGATCGGAGGGGAAGGCCGATGTCGGTGACAATGTAAATGAAGGCGACGGCACACACTGACGGGAGGTGGCGGCAAAGAGAGCAGGGAGGAGGTTGGCTCCAATCTATGGAAAGGAAAGCACCTGAGGGAGATCAGGGGGGGAGGGAGGTCGGGAGGAAGGCAACGGCCGAGACCGATGGTAGGTAGCGGTGAGGAGAGTGGGATGGGGAGGAGGTTGGTTGGGGCTCGGGGAGGCTGTCGGGGGATTGGGGCTGGGGGAAGCCCAATCCGATGGCGGGGGAAAGAGGGGGACCGGAGGCGATCGGGGAGAGGTGGGCTGGGGGCTTGGGGAGGTGGCTAGGGCTCGGGGAGGCGAGAGGTGGCCAAGGGGCTTGGAATCTAACGAATGGAGGCTCGGGGAGGTGACTGGGGGCTCAAGGAGGCAGGATCTGATTGTCGGTTGGCCGTCGGCAGGGAAAAATGGGATCTGAAGGCTCGGGGAGGGAGAAATCGGGGGCAGAGGGTCGGTCACTAGCGGAAAAAAATGAGAGGGGAGTGGGGAAAAATAAAGGCGCGCAATTAGATAAAAACTATGAGAACCGAGGGGCGGGAAGGGGAAAATCGAGGGAGAAAAATTTAGGGTTATTAGTGATAGCAAAATGCCGTTGCTAATAAGATAACTCCATTACTAATAATTCTAGAACCAAATTTTAAAAAAAAATTTATTAGCAACGCAACTACTATCGCTAATAGTCAAAAATACCGTCGCTAATAATTTTTTTTTTGCAACGATAAATTTATTGGTCTCCATTTGCTGCCGGTAAAAAATGTTATTAGCGACGGCAAAATTGCCCTCGCTAATAGTCGTCAATAAAACGTGTTTTTCTTGTAGAGCCAGTTCATGCCCATGCTATGCTTAGTCTTGCGCGCGTACCAGTAACAGGACCAATGTTGTCCGTCTCACTCCGACTAGAGGATCCTTTTCCTGAACCTGATGCAACTGATCTAGATCTTCTGGTTGAGCATGCTGCTCCCTCTCAACCTGCACTAGTTTCCTTAGTACAATCCATTGAACAAGAATCAATAGCTTTGGATCCAATAGCTTCTTCAACTGAAATAGCTGCCCATCAAGCAGTTATCACTTCCTTACCTCTTGGAGTGTAGCCTCTATCACACAACTCTCTGTGTCTACTCACCCTATGCAGACTAGAACACACACTGGAAGTCATACTGGTCATGTTCAAACGGATTTCAAGAATCATAATGGAGCCTTAGCGGCAACAACTCAACAGATTTCGGGTCTTGATCTTGCAGAACCTAAGTCAGTCAGAAATGCCCTTCAAGTTCCTCGTTGGCATGCTGCCATATGTGAAGAATTAAATGCATTACAATGCAACAACACCTGGGAGCTGGTTCCTTGCCCATCCAATGCTATATTGTAGGCTCCAAATGGGTGTTTAAAACAAAATTGAAGTCCGACGGTACTGTTGAGAGGTACGAGGTCAGGCTAGTTGGCAAAGGTTTTTCTCAAGTTCCTGAAGTTGATTCTGATGAAATTTTCAGTCCTATACCGAAACCGACAACTCTGTATTTAGTTCTTGCTCTCTCCACCATTCTGTCTTAGCCTATACGATAACTTGACATAAAAAATGCCTTCAACGGTATATATGGCCCAACCCCCAGGTTTTGTTGACCCTGAGCATTCTGATTATGTGGGTCGTTTTAACCGTTCTATCTATGGTCTTAAACGGGCCTCTCGTGTATGGTTTGATAGGTTTACTCTTCATCATTTACGCATGGATTTTTCTTGCAGCAGAGCTGATTCTACTCCCTTTACCCTTCACAGCACCAATGGAACTACTCTTTTGTTACTTTATGTAGATGATATCGTTCTTACCTCAGATAATGAGGCACTCTTAACAAATATCATTTCTCATCTTAGTAAGGAATTTGCAGTTAAAGATCTTGGTGCTTATCAGCACACAATCATTCCAACCCAACATTCTATTTTGGCTTGCAGTCTTATTTGGCTCTTTCCTATGTTTAGCAAGTCAACACATATTCATATTTGGCTGGCACTCCTATTTGGTCTTTCTCTCTTATTTGGTCTTTCTCCTTGTTTAGCTATTCTACATTTGGTTTCTCTTTACTTGGTATGTAATCGAGATATTCCTTCTTCTTGTAATTGCTACAATAGCTAGACCTTGTAATCTATATATACTCCTATTGGAGAACAATGAAATGTAAGAATTAGAAATTATCCTCAATAAAGATATTACCTTCTTTATGGTATCAGAGCCATTGAAGCTCCAACGAGATTCTCTTCTTCTTCCTCCTTCTGTGCTCTCTCATGGCCACCAGTTCATCTATCTCCACCTCCTCCAATCCCTCTTCTCCTCCACCCAACACAACGACCCCTCTCACTTTCCATCGGCACAGCATTTTCTATCTATCAAATTAAATGCATCCAATTTTTTGATCTGGAGAAAGCAAATTAGTCCCTTCTTAAAGGGTCAAGGCCTATTTGGGTTCCTTGATGGCTCTCACCCACAGCCCACCGATCCGATTGCCGCTACTGCTTGGCAACAACAAGATGCCCAACTCGTAAGCCTTCTTGTTGCTTCATTATCTGAAGATTTGGTTCCTCTTCTTCTTGACAAAGAGACTAGTTTTGAGTGCTGGACCACTCTTCATGAAGCCTTTGGTTCAGCATCTCCTACCAGGCTCATGTCTCTGCATCTAGAGTTGCAGAATCTACGTCAAAAATCAGATGAGACCGTCACCTCTCTGCTCCGACGTGCCAAAGCTGTGGCTGATGAACTTGCTGCCTCTGGTAATGCCCTCAAGCCAACCGAATTTAATCTTCATGTATTGCGTGCTCTATGTGATGATCTACAGGATGCGGTCCCTGGCATTCTCAACCGACACACCCCTCCGACATACACTGAACTTCATGGGCTGTTACTTAGCCATGAAAGCATGCGGGCATTTAGAAAATTAACTGTTGCTGATGCCACTCCTACCAATCCTATCGTCAATACTGCTCAACGGTTTGTCCATTCTTCTAATGACCCTAGGCCCTCTATTGGCCGTGGCTTTACTAGAGGTCGTGGAGGACGTGGCAAGTTTGGTCGAGGTCGTGGTCGTTTTGGTCCACCTGGTGGCCATGGTTCTCAATGGTGTTCGTTTTGCAATCGTAACAACCACTCTAATGCCACCTGCTTCTATCGCCCTCAGCAACCATATCCACACTTTTCCTCTCCACAATCCAATGCCAATTTCTCATATTCACCATATCCAAATCCAAATCCAAATCCATCTCAACATCACCCTAATCCACCACTTCTCCCTACCCCTCACCCCTCCACTGCCCTCACTTGGTACCCAGATACAGGAGCATCTCACCATATCACTCCTAACATTCATTCTATGTCCTCCTATGATGAGTACACTGGTCCTGATCAGGTGCATGTAGGCAATGGTAAGGGATTACATATATCACATATTGGTCATGGTTCTTTTTCCTCTCCCTACTCTTCTCTTTCTTTTCATTTATCTAACATCTTACACGTTCCTTCTATTTCTAAAAATTTACTTTCCGTAAAACAGTTTGCAAAAGATAACAATATCTTTTTTGAATTTCACCCCTCTCATTTTCTTGTGAAGGATCGAACTACCAAGACCATAGTGTTATCCGGTCCGAGTAAAGGAGGATTATACACTCTCCATTCCAGTCCTTCTCCGTTGTCTGCATCTGTTCACGTAGCCGAGAGCACCACTCTTGATGGCTGGCACAACCGTTTGGGCCATCCCCATTATCGCTTGCTTCGCTCCATGGTGAAGACCAATAATCTATCCTGCAAGTCTGCACATCTTCGTTCCCTTTGTCCCTCATGTCAATTAGGCAAGTCTAGTAAGTTGCATTTACCTCCGTCCCATCGTCGCAGTCAGTTTCCATTAGATCTTATTTATAGTGATGTTTGGGGTCCTTCTCCTACTCCATCTTTGTTAGGACACCGCTACTACATAATTTTTGTTGATGATCAAAGTAAATATATTTGGTTTTATCCATTAATGCGCAAATCTGATGTATTATCTACTTTCTTACAATTTCAAGCCTTGGTTGAACGGCATTTCTCTCGTACTATTAAATCAATCCAAACTGACTGGGAGGAGAATTTCGCTCTCTTCCTCAATTTTTTCGTAAAATTGGCATTACCCATCGTGTTGCTGCTCCTCACACCCATGAGCAACAAGGGGCTGTCGAACGTCGTCACCGTCATATTACGGAAACCGGCCTATCCCTTCTTGCTCATGGATCCGTGCCCATGTCATACTGGCACTATGCCTTTGAAACGGCTGTTTTTCTCATTAATAGGATGCCATCTAAAGTCTCTAGTGATGTATCCCCCTTCGAACTCATTCACAACAAACCACCATCCTATGCTTCCTACGAATTTTTGGGTGTCTTTGCTATCCTCTTCTTCGTCCTTACAATCGGCATAAAATGGAGTATCGATCTCAACCGTGTGTGTTTCTCGGCTATAGTCCCTCTCATAGTGCCTATCGATGTCTCGATTTAAAAATAAATCGAACATATATCGCTAGGCACGTTCGCTTCGACGAATCTACCTTTCCTTTTCAATCTCAGTCTTCATTAACTTGTCCACCACCATCATCTCCCTCTTCCCCACCTTGGGGCATTACATTACTTCATCCTCTACAAGAGGCCACCCCACTACCATCTTTTCTCCACCAATTCCACATTCTCCTTTGCATCGTCTGTCCAACTCATCATCGGCTGCATCCCCCTTTTCTCGGTCTGCCTCAACACCTTCTCCTATGACCGATCCCACTCCAAGCCCCTTTAGCATTAACGACTCTGCACCTGTTCGGACCAGATTACTTACTGACCTCTCTCATCAGCAAAACCTTCCCTTCCTATGCCTTCCCCTACAACTAGCTCCCTGCAAGACAAAACCTCCCCTGACCCACCTGCCCAACCCACCCGTACACATTCCATGGTACTTCGACCCCGTTCCAACAGCATCCGCCCTCACCACCACTATCCTCACCATAGAACCTACTTGCTTTACTCAAGCCTCTAAACACTCTGAGTGGCGTGCTGCAATGCCTGAAGAATTTAATGCCTTAATTCGCAATGGTACGTGGTCTCTTGTTCCACGTTCATCTCATCAAAAGAATTTGGTCGGGTGTAAATGGGTGTACAGGATCAAGAGAAAAACTGATGGGTCTCTCGAGCGTTACAAAGCGCGTCTAGTTGCTAAAGGGTTCCATCAGCAACTTGGCCTCGACTACAACGAGACATTCAGTCCGGTTATCAAACCTACACCATTCGGTCTATTCTAAGTATTGCAATCTCTCAAGGTTGGTCCATCCGACAATTAGATGTTCATAATGCCTTTTTACATGGCAACCTAACAAAGAAGTCTACATGTCCCAACCGCCAGGTTTGAGGATCGCGACCATCCAGATTATGTCTGTCATCTCCACAAATCTTTATATGGGTTAAAACAAGCACCCCGTGCCTGGTTTCACCGTCTCTCCCAATTTCTTCTCCGACTAGGGTTTGTTGCCAGCAAAACTGATCCTTCATTATTTATTTTAAGGATGAGGTCTCATGTCCTCTATGTGCTCATCTATGTTGATGATATTTTGGTAACCAGCAATGACTCCAGTCAGATTTCTCTTCTTCTTCAAAAGCTTGCTAAGAAATTTTCTATTAAGGATCTTGGTGATCTCCATTTTTTCTTAGGAATTGAGGTTGTTCGGAACTCTGCTGGATTATTATTATCTCAAAACCGCTACATTAAAGATCTTCTTTTAAAGGCAGGCATGGTTGATTGTAAACCTGTTCAGACCCCAATGGCCATGACAAAGGATTCTGATTCAGGGGGTGCTCCCCATCCGGACCCCACACAGTATCGCTCCATTGTTGGGGCTCTTCAGTATGTTACATTGACACGTCGGATATTTTCTTTGCAGTGAATAAAGTATGTCAGTTTATGCAGTCTCCTAATACTGATCACTGGATTATGGTCAAACGCATCTTACGGTACCTTCAAGCTACAGCTGATCATGGGTTACACATTCGCCGATCCACCTCTCGCTCTCTCCAAGCTTTCTGGATGCAGATTGGGCGGGTAGTGGGATTGATAGGCGTTCCACTGGAGGCTATGCAATCTTTCTCGGTCCCAACCTCATTTCTTGGGCATCTCGTAAACAGAAAACAGTTGCCCGCTCGTCCACAGAGTCTGAATATAAAGCCTTAGCAGATGCATCAGCTGAACTTATCTGGCTTGAGTCATTGTTTCAGAACTTGGCCATCCCTTACATGGTCCTCCGATTCTATGGTGTGACAATATTGGGGCCACTTATCTGTCGGCCAATCCTGTTTTTCATGCTCGCACGAAGCATGTCGAAATTGATTTTTATTTTGTTCGTGAACGTGTTGCAAGACATCAACTATCTGTTCAGTTCATCTCCACCCAAGATCAGCTTGCCGATATTCTCACCAAGCCCTTGGGTACCTCCCGTTTTAGGTTCCTAAAGGACAAGCTGAAGATTCGTGCTCCCGATTCTTCATCTTGAGGGGGTGTATCAGCACACAATCATTCCAACCCAACATTCTATTTTGGCTTGCAGTCTTATTTGGCTCTTTCCTATGTTTAGCAAGTCAACACATATTCATATTTGGCTGGCACTCCTATTTGGTCTTTCTCTCTTATTTGGTCTTTCTCCTTGTTTAGCTATTCTACATTTGGTTTCTCTTTACTTGGTATGTAATCGAGATATTCCTTCTTTTTGTAATTGCTACAATAGCTAGACCTTGTAATCTATATATACTCCTATTGGAGAACAATGAAATGTAAGAATTAGAAATTATCCTCAATAAAGATATTACCTTCTTTAGTGCTCTACACTATTTTCTTGGCATTGAAATTAGCTCTTTCATTGGTGACATTTTTCTCTCTCAATCCAACTATGCTCGTAACATCTTAGCTCAGTCCTCCATGCTTGAAGCTTCATCAATCAGTACACCTGTTGCAGCTAAGGAGACCTCCAAATCAACTGATACTGATCCTATTGATCCTACTGCATACAAAAGTATTGTAGGTGCTTCACAACACCTCACTATCACAAGAATCGATATTGCACGTGCTGTGAATCGTGTTTGTCAATCAATGCAAGCCCCTACTATGGCTGACCTTCGCAGAGTAAAGAGAATATTGCGTTATATCACAGGCACTCTTCCTTATGGTCTTAGATTTCTTTCTAAAAGTCCACTCTCCTTGACAGCCTTTTGTGATGCAGATTGGACAAATTATTCTCTCACTCACTGTAGCACTATCGGGTTTTGTGTCTTTCTAGATACTAATTATATTTTTTGGGCATCAAAGAAGCAATCAACAGTATCTTGATCCACTGCAGAGGTAGAATATAGGGCTATGGCCTCTACCACGATTGAATTGGTCTGGATAACATACTTATAGTGTGACATTGGTGTCTCTCTTCCTCATCCTCCTCAACTCTCCTATAACAATATCAGTGCTTTGCATATGTCCATCCACCCAATATTTCATACTCGCACCAAGCACATTGAACTTGGCTATCACTTTGTCAGGGAGAAGGTTGCCACGGGTCATCTAATCATTCATTATGTTCCAAGATCTGACCAACTTGCTGATATACTTACAAAACCACTGGCTCGCAATCGATTCCAATTCCTTCGATTCAAGCTAAGAGTTCAAAATATTTTCCTCTCCAACTTGAAGGGGGAGTGATAAAGTAAGAAATATGGAATAGAATCATAAAAGAAATATTGAGAATCACAGAAGAAATACGGAAATACATCATCATAGCAGACATATAAAAGATCAATAACAAAATATGGAAATGGATCATTGCAGCACTCTTAAGGAAAAGGATCATAACAATATCAGTGGAAAACATGGCAACCAGATCATAATCAATCAATTATAAAAATAAATCATCATAGCAGACATATGGAAGGTCAATGTCAAAATATGGAAATGGATAATTGCAGTACTCTTAAGGAAAAGGATCATAGTAATATCGATAGAGAACATGGCAACCAGATCATAATCAATTAATTATACCGATTGATAGAGAATCAATCATTGATTATATTGATTTGTATATTCTTTGTTTATGTAAATTTCCGTACCTATATATAGGTTATGTCTTAACGAGAGATATGTATTCAAAAAATTTCCAAAAAAACCCAATTTCTTCAACTTCTATATTATTTTTGTTCTAATGCAGAATACTTACAGCCAAGTCCGAGAAATCATACTTAGGATCCCTATAACATATTCTTTTCGGGCCACATCTCCCGTGTATTTACTGAGATAACTCGCAGAAATAATGCATCTAAGGAATCTTGTGCACTTCCACAGCTAAATGGCAACATGTGTTTAGCTTAACTATCCAAGTAGCTATGCATAGGATGTTACAAAGTTGGGGGGTAACATTGATTCTCCCAAGACAATTTTCTTTTGCTTGATGTTGTCCCTTAATGGGCATTTTCCGATACAAAATTGGAACCTTTTGTTATTGGTGCATGCATGCCTTAAAAATCCAGGTTATATACCAATTAAATTCTGGACACCATTTCACTGATATGCTTACATCAATGGATAGCGTCATATGCTGAAAGATGACGTCAGAAAAGGTGCACAGAATATGCTGTGGAAAATGAAAATCTTTGGTTTTGGTTGCTTAGCGCTAGCCTAGTCCCCAGTTTCTCCTAAACCTCAAGACATCTATGTTAGCATGCTCTCTGCATTATTATGAAGGCTAACATGTGCAGTTAATGTTTCCATCCCTCATTGTTGGATTTAAGTTCTATGCTAGATTTCCAGCATATTGTGGTGGATACCATGTTTTAGAGATTTGACCACTAAAATGTCAACAATTTTCACTGCATTCTCGTCTGTAAAGTTGATTGTTAGGACATCCACGTAATTCCCAAGAAATTTGAGCTTCCTCACGTCAAAAACTTTCAAAGCATATCATGTGTTATTGATACTTTTATACTTTCCTTTTTTGCCAACATTATAATATCACTACTGCAAATAGGTTCTGGAATTATGGAGGGAAAGTCTTTTTTTTATCAGTCTGCCTTATAAAAGATTTAAATAAGACTAAGATCCTATAGTTATCAAGGGGGATAGAGCTTAGTCTATAATAAATTTTTCAGTAGTAAAAACTCAATGGAGATCTCTTGAAAGATGTTCAATATGATAATAATAAGCTGATTGGTTTGTCAAGAAGCATATGTGATTTATCTTACATAGGAGTCATGAACTCTGTCCCATTCCTATAGTGATTAGTGCTCTTATATAATAGTTAGGAAGAGTTTATCTCTTAATGAGATCCAAAAGATATTCCTCGAGATGTGATACCACATACATCCTGGAGAGGCTCACCTATACGAGAGTATCTGTACATGATTATGCATATAAGATATGGGCTAGCTATTTCTCGTAACTCTCATGAAAAATCAAGATACATATATAGAACCACTAATGCATAGACTCGCGATAGAGAATTCTATACTATATATGTGGTAGTTAAAATCTGGATCAAAAAAATATAGTTCAAGATCTGGTTTACTTGGATTCCTTAAGATAGAAACTATTCACATTAAGTAAGGTTAAGTCTTGTAAAAATACCTTACCTATTGCATCTTATAAGCATATCAGAATTTATATTTTTTATTTTTTAAAAAATTTGATTTTATGAAGGATTGTTGGAAGGAATCTAAAAATAGAAAACTCAAAATTTTTCTAAAATTTTTCTCTAAGCATTTTAACCTTATCTTTTAATCTTACCATTTAAATATTTATGGTACAATCAATATTTTCATTAATGTGCTTTTAATTTTTGACCGCTAGACTTTTAATTATAGGCGTTAATGGATCAATACAAGCTCAAATGGTCATGTGCATTTAATCATTTTTTTTTAATTTTCTAATCATTGTATTTCTTATTAAGGGCCTGTAATTAGGAGCCCAATGGTCAAATTAAAAGCATGGTAATGAAGAGGTTAATAGCACCATAAACATTTAAATGGTAAGATGACACCATCAATATTTAAATAGTAAGATTAAAAGATGAGATTAAAATGCTTATAGAAAAAGTTTAAAAAAATTCTGTGTTTTTCTTTTTTTGGATTCCCTCCAATGGAACCAACAAATTAATAGAAAAAAAATTTTTTTTCTAGCCAATCTCTTTAGCCATGTCAGTAAAATGAAGAAAGCTAGCTGGCAGGAAATCCTCCGGCATACTTTACGGCAAGCACGTCGGAGAGAGAAACATGACCTATATATCCACCATGCTGCACAGTTCCATCCTATTCTCAGCTCCGCTCTATAAATACTACTCCCTCGATACTCTCTTTTGAAACCCATATCCAGCTCCTCATCGATCCCTCGTAAGCATCTGCTAGCTTAATTAACAACAGTGACCATGACCTTCTCACTTCCTCGATCCTTCGCTTCTTTCTCATCTTTCATTGCTTTGCTTCTAGCGTTCCTCTCTCTTCTTAACCCTTGCACTTGTTTCAAACCCAGAAACTTGAACTTATCCTCCTACATCGCCACTTCAGGTTGGTCCCCGGCTGGAGCCACCTGGTATGGAAGTCCTAATGGTGCTGGAAGCGATGGTACTTACCGTTTCATCCTTCCCAAAGAGATGAGATATGATAGCATACATGAATGCATTATATTATATTTTAGTATGACATAATGAGCACACGTCTTCTACTTTGTGTATATATATATAGGTGGTGCATGCGGGTATGGAGATGCAGTGGAGAAGCCTCCATTCTCATCCATGATAGCTGCTGGAAATCCTTCTATGTTCATGTCAGGCAATGGATGTGGTGCTTGCTATCAGGTGTACAAATAAATACTCACCGATGCCACATTTATTGAAGGCCTTTTGCTGCTTAATTCACTCGATGCCCATGCTCTTTGATCTGGTCTAACCATCGTTTTACAACATTTAAACATATGATCAGGTGAAGTGCACCGGAAACGCTGCGTGCTCGGGGAACCCGGTAACGGTCGTGATCACGGACGAGTGCCCCGGCGGTAGGTGTGTTGCGGAGCCCGTCCACTTCGACATGAGTGGTACCGCGTTCGGGGCCATGGCATTATCTGGCCAAGCCGATCAGCTTCGCAATGCCGGAGTGCTCCAAGTACTTTACACCAGGTAGAATTCCCATGCAAGAATGATCGCTATGATGAATGAACTAATTACAAAAGTGCTAACTGACTTTCTACGTTGCGATGGTGTATTCTGAATACTAACTTTGAAGTCCGAGTGTGCAAGGGTCCAAGATTTTGAGTAACTATTTGCTAAGTGCAACACCTTGCAGATTCAGAAAATGAATCAACTTGTGACTCAATTGATTTGAATCCAAAATTAAGGCTGAGTCATGTTTTTATTTTTTTTATTATTCAAGAATTTAACTCTATCGATCTAAGTCGAGTTAGACGGAGTTGTCATAGGTTAGAGTAAATCATGGTTGAGTTTGTGAGAATTGAGAGTCAAGAAATTAACTGATGCATGGCAGATTTATATTTCTCCAAAAATAATAACCAGAGATGCAAGCAATTTTTTTGGACATGTGTAAGTTCGTAAAATAAGCAAGAAGCAGATCTTAAAACTTTAGTGTTTATCTTCTTTGTATTAGTTTATACTATATATGTTTTTAGACTAAATGGCTCGTTACGATTGATTGCGACTTCCATCGAATATTTGATGATCATATTTATCATATTATTCTTCTATTTCTTTTGCATATATTTCCTACCGTTAAATACATGATTTTTATATATTTTTTTCATTATTATCAGAAAATTTAATTCAAATAATCAATTATAAATATGTATATCAATCAAATATGACAAGTCCAAGCAAAAAAGAATAAAATAAGGTGAATGGAGTGCTTCGAGGCTTTCCAATCTCTCACCTTTGTTTTGCTATACTTCAGCTAAATCAAAAAAGATAATATGACACGAACCAAGCTCTTGACGTGGCCTCGCAGAGTGGGCTGCAACTATCCCGGTGTTAATATCGCCTTCCAGGTGGACGCAGGCTCGAACCCCAACTCCTTTGCTGTTCATATCTTGTACGAAGATGGGGATGGAGATCTCGCAGGCGTCGATCTCAAGCAAGGATCGCCGGGATCTAACGCATGGCTTCCCATGCAACATTCATGGGGTGCAGTTTGGAGGTTGGACTCAGGCTCAACGCTGCAGCCGCCCTTCTCCTTCCAGTTGACAACCGCCGAGTCCCGCAAGACGCTTGTAGCTAATAATGTGATTCCAGTGGGATGGCAGCCGGGTGCAACCTATAGGTCCGTGGTCAACTTCAATCCCTAGCTAGCTAGCCGGGTACTCTTCATTTGGGGGCTATAATGTTATTACTATTTTACCATGTAATGCACATGATGAAGGGCTGTGTTAGGGTCAGCATGTGGGTCAGTGAGACACTTGGTAGTATGGTGTTAATTATAGCTCAAGAAATAAAACTGGATGTGGAGAAAAGAGGAGGCGGGTATGTTTCCTCTCCGCAATCCAATTTGTTACCATGTGATTCAAATGTTATATATGTGCTTTTCACTTCTTGACGAAGAATCTAAAATTAGAAGGTTGTCTATATATAAAGAATATAGTGAAAAACAAATCTTTACCTCCCTTTAAATCATAATAAAAGAACCAAAAAAAAAAAAAAAAGGCTGTGTTTAGGCTGGTCCAGTTGCTAATCACAACCAGCTAAGAGATATGCCATCCGTCTCATCGACATGGGCATTGCGACTTTGTTGGCTAAACTAAACTTGAGGGTATACTTACATACCCCCTGTGACGATGGTATACTTTTAATAGAGCATGATACGAGGGAAGCACCTTCCTCCATTTGCATCAAAAGAAAAGAAAAAAAAAATATCTTGAACAATGAGGGGCAGATCCTTCAAGTGTTGATAAACAAGCCATATGATTGTGTAAATTAAGTGCATAAACCCACCAAGATTTGTTGTATTTTGTATGACCGTAAAGCCATGTGCATCGTGAATTGGCACAATGGGCCCGGCTTCCTTTTGTGAGCTGAACCTTTTTTTAACGTTGAAGCAACAATGCTACATGGATTTTGCGATCTAGGCTCGCAAGTTAGCCGGGCCAAGCAGCATTTTTAACAGGCCTGTAGCTAAGGATCCGTTGACAAAAAATTATATCTAAAATTTTATATTTATTTAAATAAATATTTTTTAGATAATATTTAGATAGAAAAATAATTTATTCATCTTCTTTTACATATGAAAAAGTGATTTCAAAATCTATTACTTATGTTCTTTTGCATTACTATTTTTCTAGATAAGTTGTTAAAATTTATCTACATTTTTCATAATACCTTTGATACTTTTTAGATTTGGAGAAAGTTGGACATTGAATGATGAAGGCATTGAAAATAAAGATGGAGTATTTTAAGAATAAAATTAAATACCTTCTTTACTGGTTGATAGGAAAAAAATTTAGCCACCTCCTCGCTGAATAAATTTTTTTTCTGTTTCATAGATAAATACTATCTATAAGAAAGTAACTTATCTATTTTGAAAAATGTGATAATATAAAAAAATTGATCGATGAGAAAGTTAATTAATTTTTTTATGATATTTATCTATAAAAGAATGGATCCTTAACTGTATCTACTAATTGGGCCAAAATGAAACACGTTACCGGAGATCAGGAAGATTGTGTTCTGTTAGCTGCTTCAAATCCGCTGCCGCCAACATTTGTTTCAACAGAAAACAGAGCAGCAGCATAGGCTCTGAGCAAGTGAAGGTAAGAGCGAACTGCTTGTAAACCAGCAATTAGCCACCTTCAAGGATTCCAGTGCCACCATAACCAGAACCCAAAGCAAAACTACAGAACAGAAACCAAATAACAACAGAGAAAACACAAGCAAAATAATGAAAAAAAAAAAAAAAAAACCCGAGAGAAAGAAACCAAAAACTAAGAATGGCGACCATAGGCTGTGCCATGGACTTCTATATAATTCCCCACCAAAGGAAAGAAAAAATAACTATTGTTCGAGCAATTGAATCTACTTCTCCGATTCACAGTCGGCCAACTAACCATCTATCAGTTATGAGCGATAGACCATCAAAACTACACTACAGGATGAGTTCTGGCTCAATTACAACACATCATCCGATTTTCAATTGGTCTAATAGGCACAGACAATCGACTATCAATCGGTAAATCGATTGATAGTCGGCTTACCTCAACCAATTTTCCTAATAGATATATTCAACTATAGCGACTCGATTGACTTCATAACCGATGGCCATTCGGTATATCAGAGTCACCGACCGATTACCATCCAGATTTTTATGATTACTGACATATAGTCGGCATACTCAGACTATCGATATAAAGTCGGTATATTAAAAACTGCCAACAAAGAAAGTACATAAGGCCACGTACCATGATCATCAGTGGGCATTAACTACCCATCCCACAATCACATAATGCCGGAATAAATGGGACCACGTACCTAACTGTTACAAACAGTTACCAATAGCTCGTCTATAAAAGGAAGGTAAATGAGTAACATTGGTAAAATACTTCTGGCCTGATACTTTGCCAATTTTGATATTCTACTTCCAGCTCGATCACTCCCCACTTATTTAAGCATCGGAGGATCCCATCGAATACAACTCCGGTTAGTGTGGACTTCTTTTGCAGGTGCCCTCATCGGAGCTAGGCACACCAGGAGATTGGCCACAATAGATTGGCGCGTCGGCAGAAGGGTGAGAAAATAAATCTAATAATGATGAAAACAAGAACTTAGAACTCCACTTGCTCCGCCAGACAGTCTTCCCACCAAGAAAATCTCCCTCCACCACAAGTGGCATAGCCAGTTTCTCGCATCCAGTCATCACTACGGACGCCCAAACTCAACAATTTATTGCGTTAATACAGCAGATGAAGATACTGATAGAGGCATTGCACAGCCTCCAACAGCAGCAAATATAGCAGAGCAACAACCGATGGCGGAGGAGCCTGCGGCGTGTATAAAGCCATCCAAGCACAGTCACCGTACTCCACGACAGTCTCTTTCTCCATCATCAAAACAACAACCATCTCGACATTCTCACCATATCAAGCCAGCACATTTCTGGTACTCTCATCGTGCCATCCGTCATTCGTGGCGGTCTTCTTCTCCTTCGTACTGACATAGCATCAAGAAGGGGAAGAGGCCGCGTGCACCCTCAACTTCTCGATCCTCAAGTTCTTCAGAGGACTCTACCCCTAGTTCTCGCAGCAATAGCGGCTCGATGACTACGAGCGTAAGTTCAAAAAATCGATTGCCAACTCATCCGACTTCAAATGGATGGTCGAGGATTATCCAACGGTCTTGGCATCCACACAGTTCTGTCTTTCTCCCATGCATCTTGGATGAGCCGATTCCGTCAAGATTCAAGATGCCACAGATAGAGCCATATGATGGCTCCACTGACCATCGATCAATTAGAGAGCTATAAAACTCTCATGATGATCCAGAAGGCAGCCGACATCCTCTTATGCATTGGCTTTCCGACCGCCATTCGAAAAGTTGCTCGAGCCTGGTACTCTGGACTCCAATCAGAAAGTATCCATTCTTTCCAGTAGCTAGAACAATCATTCATGGCCCATTTCAACACCAGTCAAAAGATACTGCGAACATCCAACAGTCTCTTCTCCATCAAATAAGATGAAAAAGAGACTTTATGGCATGTTTCAGCGCTGCTACACTTGATGTTTGGGACCTCAACGAAGATACGACCATCTCGACTTTGAAAAGGGTCTGAGGGGATCCAGATTTACTTATTCCCTAGATAAGAATCTCCCTCGGACTTATGTAGAACTTTTGGAGCACGCGTATAAGTATATTCATGTAGATGAAGGTGCTACTGACCAGCATCAAACAGAAGAAAAAGATCAGAAAAAAAATAAAAAAAAAAGTAGAGTTCCGACCGAATCGAGTCGGCCAACAACCAACAAAGAAGCTTCATTCTACCGATGGAGTCTAAAGCGAATAATTACGGCAACAGGTATGACTCCTATACTCCTCTTTCTGCTCCCCATGTGAAGATTCTGATGGAGTTTGAGGGAGGGAGTACCTCCATCATCCCCCACCGATGAAAGCACCATCAATGAACCACGATAAGAAAAAATACTGTCGCTCCACCATGATCATGGTCACGACACTATATAGTATGTTCAACTCAAGGACGAGATTGAAGCTCTGATTCGATGACCAAGAGATGGAGGCAACTTCTAAAGAAGAGTCTGCAAAGAAGCAACAACTTGATGATAATGTAATTTCTTTTTCAGAAGATGATGTTCAGAGAATACAGACTCCTCATGATGATGCTGTCATCGTCTCAGTGAGGATAGCAAATTATGATGTAAAGAGAATCCAATAGATAATGAAAGTTTAACTGATATTTTGTTTTACTCGACTTTCTCTCGAATGCGACTACCGACTGACCGACTCAGAAGAGTCTCTTCGCCCTTAGTTGGTTTTATTGGAAATGCAGTCAATGTGAAAGAAAAAATTACTCCCACTAACTACGGGGATAGATCCATGGTAAAGCACTATCCTCTTGACGTTCACAGTTGTTTAAGTTCTTCAGCATACAATGCCATACTTGGACGATCGGGACTTAATGCGTTGAGAGTGGTAGTGTCGACATATCATCTATTGGTCCAATTTTTGATAAAGAGCAGAGTCGAAAAAATACATAGGGATCAACAACTAGTCTGACGTTGCTTCATGGTTTCTATCGAAAATAGTAAACCTGAAGATCCTCTGTCGATTGACAAACTGGATCAGAGAAAAAATAAAGAAAGGGGTGAGCCAG
The DNA here is from genome assembly GCF_000442705.2 of Elaeis guineensis. Taxonomy (NCBI): domain Eukaryota; kingdom Viridiplantae; phylum Streptophyta; class Magnoliopsida; order Arecales; family Arecaceae; genus Elaeis; species Elaeis guineensis. The sequence continues at coordinate 16,954,092 of NC_025996.2, forward strand.
CTGAGTAACTGGTTTCGATCCCACTAAGAGAAGATGATCCTACAAAAACAATTCAAATTGGTTCGTAATTATCTGATCTAGAGCGAAAATAGCTGGTGGACTTATTGAGAGCAAACACCAACATTTTTGCTTGGTCGGTGATCGACATGCCTGGGATCTCTTGGAAGTGATAACTCACCAGTTAAACATCGACCTCAAAGTTAAATCGGTGAGATAGAAGAAATGACCTTTTGCCCTTGAAAGGCAGAAAGTCATCAACGAAGAAGTTGATAAGCTTCTCGCAGCTGTTTTCATAAGAGAGGTCAACTATCCTGATTGGCTCACCAATATGGTAATGGTGAGAAAGGCCATTGAAAAATGATGAATCTGCATCGACTACACCAATCTAAATAAAGCTTGTCCAAAAGATTATTTTTTCTTATCAAAAATCGATCAATTAGTCGATGCGATATCGGAACATCGGCTTCTGAGCTTCACAGATGTCTTCACGGGCTACAATCAGATTTGAATGGCACCCAAAGAAGATGAGCATACTGCCTTCACAACCAACAAAGGCATCTATTGTTACAAGGTGATGCCGTTTGATTTAAAGAATATCGGAGTAACTTACCAATGGTTGGTCAATAAGGTGTTCAAGATACAAATCGGACGTACATAGAAGTCTATATCGATGGCATATTGGTAAAAAGTATAGAAATTGCTGATCATGTTTAGAACTTAGAAAAAACCTTCGACATATATCGACGACGTTGGATGAAGCTAAATCCAATCAAGTATGCATTCGGAGTAACTACCGAAAATTTTTTTGGATTTTTTGTGTCGCAATGAGGAATCAAGGCTAACTCAGAGAAAATAAAGGCTATCACTGACATGAAGTATCTCAGCTCCAAGAAAGAGATGCAACAACTCAATGAAAGAATTGCCACATTTAGCTGATTCATCTCAAAGTCGGCAGAAAGATGTCTGTCCTTCCTTAAGACCTTACGGCAAATAAAGGACTTCTTATGATCGGATGAATACGGACAGTCCTTCGAAGATCCAAAAAAATATCTGACATCTTCCTCACTACTCACAAAATCGAAGATGGGAGAAACATTGTATCTCAACTTGACAACTTCTGCAGAGACGATCAGTTCGGTGCTTGTCCGAGAAGATAAAAATTGGATTCAACGATCAATTTACGACACCAGCAAGGTACTCCACAACATCAAAATATGATATTCAAGAGTGAAGAAGATGATCTATGTTCTGATCATATCGGCACAACAACTTCGATTGTACTTCCAAGCATATTCAATAATGGTCTTGACAGACCAACCGTTGAAGGCAATTTTGTATCGACCGACACATCTGATCGGATGGCAAAATAGACAATCAAACTCAGTGAGTTTGATATTCAATATCACCCACGATCATCAATGAAGGCCCAAGTTTTAGCTGACTTTATCGTCGAGTGCACTGTACCCGACGACAGATCTGATAATAAATCCGATGATAAGTCGGAACAAGTTAAGAATCTTGAGGTCAAACCAACATCGGTATGGATGCTACATGTTGATGGGGCATCCAATATCCAAGGGAGCAGAGCTGGCCTCATCTTCACCAACTCCGAAGGAAATGTGACCGAATATGCCCTTCGATTTGACTTTAAAGCAATAAATAATCAAGCTGAATATGAAGCCCTACTAGTTGGCTTGAAAATTGCTAAAGAGCTTGACATAGATAGCCTGAAGGTCTTCATCGACCTATAACTGATCACTAGATAAGTCAAGGGAGAGTTTGAAGTTCGAGATCCGACTATGACGAAGTTCTTTCAGAAGGTGAAAGATCTCACACCAACCTTCAAGTATTTTGAGATCTCACACATTCTGAGAACAGAGAATGCCCGAGCCGACGTGCTGTCTCGACTTGCAACTACTTCATCCAACTTACTTAGCCGAACATTCATTGAATATCTTGAATAGTCAAGTATCGACGGGATTGATGAAGTGCTACAAATAAATGATGAACTAAGTTGGATGGATCCGATCATCCAATACTTGATCGATGGGACTTTGCTTACGAACCCTTTGGAAGCTAAACGACTAAGGTGGACAGCCTCGCAATACGTCCTGATAAACAAATAATTTTACAAGAGGTCGTTCTCCTTTCCATTGCTTAAATGCTTGGAATCTACTGGTGCCGACTATGCTCTCCGAGAAGTTCACGAAGATATTTACAGAAATCACTTAGGGGGCAAGTCATTAGCTTACAAAATCCTGCAACAGGGATACTACTAGCCCACAATGAAAAAAGATGCTATCGAGCTAGTTCAGAGGTGCGAACCATGTCAAAAATATACTAATATACAGCACCAACCAGCCAGTCAATTGACATCAATCGTTGCACCATGATCATTCGCACATGAAGAATCGACATACTCGGTCCTTCCCTCCGGTGTCTGATTAGAGAAAATTTTAGGTGATCGCCATAGATTACTTTACCAAATGGTTAGAAGCTGAATCCCTGATGCAAATCACTGAAGGCAAGATGGAAGACTTCATTCAAAAATCTATCATTTGCAATTCAGTTTGTCGCATACTATCATCATCGATAATGATCGATAATTCGCTAATCAAAATTTCAAAGAGTTTTGTGCGAAGCTTCATATTACGTACAAACTCACTTCAGTCGGCCATCCCAGTCTAATGGTGAGGTGGAGGTGATAAACCGAATAATTCTACATGGACTCAAAATCTGACTGAATGAAGTCAAAAATCTCTAGATAAAAAAATTATATCCAATCTTATAGGCGTAACGGACAATTCTTCGTATCCCAATGGAAGAATCGTCATTCAACCTGACCTATGGAATGGAAGCAATGATCCAGTGGAGAATAGATTGCCATCAAAGAGAATCGAATAGTATGCAGAGCCAAGTAACTCCAAATATCGAAGAGCCAACTTGGACTTGCTCCTAAAAGCTCGACAGCAAGCTCAAATTCAGATGGTCGCATACCGACAAAGAGTCATCCGATATTACAATGCAATGATCAAATCAAGATCTTCCATCCAGAAGATTTAGTCTTAAGGAAGGCAGAAGTTTCAAAATCTTAAAATAAAAAAAATATATCTTCAAACTAAGAAGGATCCTATCGGATAACTGAAATCTTTCATCCGGATGCATACCAACTAGAGACTCTCAATGGAATGAGTATTCCTTGGACATGAAATGTTAACAATTTGAAAATGTATTATCAATGAAGTTGTCCACATGTACGGCACATCTGAAATGAAATGATTAGATTTTAACTTTTCTTGGATATTCAACTATATACAAAATGATATCTGACTGACAACTAATCGACCAAAGACCCAATCTCGATCAGACGACTCTACGTGCTGACTTCCATCGGTTGAATCTACAAACCAACTTGGTCAGATGACTCTACATGCCGACTTCGTCGATCGAATCTATATGCCAACTCGACTAAGATCGAACGAAATAATATACGATCACTACGGTTAGATAGAATACTATGCCGACTCAACTACGACTGAGCAAATATTATGCCGACTCGACTCCGATCAAGCAAAAAGTATACCGACTTGACTCCGATCAGTCGAAGAATATTCGGCTAACCCTCATCTATCAAATACTTAAAAAAATTATACCTAAAAGCTAAGTCTGCTGATATCCGACTAGCAGGCAAATTATTCTACTATGACTATCGATCGGCATTCGACACATTGATTGATAATCAACAATCTGATTAACATTCGACTACATTGACAGTGATTATCTACAATGAAAAGCAACATGCAAGGAGTTCAACACTTAAAAAAATTTCAACATTTAAAAAATTTTGAATTTTTTTTTCATTCATGAGCAAAGGATTATAAAATTAGACCCAAAGTCTGATTACAAAAGATAAGTTGGACAATTGTTTGATTATATGAATGAAAAAAAAAGATATCAACACCGATCATCCATCGACCTCCTTCTCAGCTGTGTTAGTAGCCACCTAACTCCAGTTTCGTGGCCTTCGACAGTAGTCGATTCTACTCTAATGATTTTGGTACAGCTTCCTTCACAGCTGGAGCCGACTCTATCACAGCCGGTGCAGCTTCTTCAATTGGGGCAGCCCCTTCAATGACTTCTTCTTCAGTCGGGGCCATTGAATCATCGGCTGGCTCCTCTCCTAGTGCACCAACTGGGATGGTTATGTTGCTCAGATCTAGATCAGGATAAAGCTTTGCGACCGCATCCCTCCCGTCCTCATAACCAACCCTGTAAGATGTGCTACCACCCTCGAGGATTTTATTTTTGAAGTCTTCAGACTCCTTATAATCCTCGATGGCCGGCTACCGCACCCAATTGAGAGCTTCCTTGGCGATTGTGCTTCCTCCTTAGCGGAGGTCGACTCTGCATCGATCAGGGCCAACCTTGCTTTGATGGCCCGATGCTTCTCCTGCTCCTCCAACTCTTTGAAAAAGTTGTCACGTTCCTTTCGACTTTGTTGAGTGCATGCTTCTTCTTTTTAATCCGGACCTCCTGGGATGTCACAGTTTGCTTGGCCGACTCAGCTTCGGCTCTGACCGACTCTAATTCGGCCTTTATTCAAAAAATCTTCTTCAGATGTTTCTCCTCCCGCTATTCTATCGCCTGGAGACGTTCAACAGCAGCAGCCTTCTTGACATTTATGGTAGAAATCTTTTTGATCCATATTTGATGGTAGTCCATGATTTTTTGATAATCGCTCTCCAGTGCCAGCATATCGTACGCTAACTGAAAAAAGGAGAGAACAAGTCAGAAAAAATAAGTTAGAAAAGGTGATTGAGAAGTAAGATACTGACTTACAGTGAGGATCGTCAATAGAAGGATGAGAACATTTCAGACACCGTCTGACTCTTCCTATTCTCCCTATCAGTCAAAAGTAGTGCAGCCTCAATAAGTCACTTGGCCTACTTTGGATTCACCAAAGCCGACTCACCAGTTGGGATCCGAATGTCGAAAAGCTCCATGAAGTCCATAGATGATCCATCGTCGATTGAGCTGGCCGATGCTTTCCCTCGCTCTCCAGTAGGTGGCCGATCGCTTGATGCCACCATCCATTTGGATGTTGAAAGTACCCGGGATAGTGTCGGTCCCATCTCGATCGGTCCTTGTTCGGGTGCAAGAATTATCTAAGACTCCATCGAATCTACATTGGCCAGCATTGTTCTGGCTGGTGGTGATTCAACGACCGCGACATCGTCGTCCCCTCCTCGTTCCTCGACGGACGGAGGTGCTTCACTGGTGGAAGCACTGTCGGGGCCGACAATGCTATGACTAGCTTAGCGCCAGACCTAGGGACAACTACTAACAGAGTGTCGCCAAGGTCGCCATTACCGACTGAATGTCGGGATGACTCTTCTTCGTTGCATGAGATGGCCCAACACCGACTACAGCTCTCTTCTTGGCGGCATACTGTCAGACATCAGTTGCTAAGATCGCCCTGAAGGCCGCATGGCTGCAAGTTAAAAATTACCAATTCAGTCGCAAAAAGAAGCCAAGGGAAAAATAAAATAACCATATTAAGCTATACCTACAATGGGCACCGGACCAAGTCCGGCTCGTATAGATTCTGTTCTATCATCAGTTTCTTTTTGGTGGGACTTCCATATCCTTTAGCCGGAGGAAGTCTTCTCTGTCGGCCACATCGACTCTGCTATTTTCATTGGGACTGACATTTGGATTTCCCCAGGTGGAAGAGAAGCCACGCGATAAAGAAGAGGAAACGAAAAAGAACTATGTCTTCCAATAATGAATCGAAGACAGAAGATCGGTGATGAAAGAAAAATCTTCCTCAGCTAAAGAACCACCAACCCTCAGCCTTAGAATGGGATCAAGGACAAAGAAAGGTCGAAAGAGAGATACCTAAGGAATGATCGAGATCATATGTCAGAGGAGGGCAAAAGTAATAAGAAGCTGAATGAAATTCGATGCAAGCTGGGCTGAGCAGAGTCGATAGTAGTCTAAAATATTTCGAACAAACTCTGGGATCAAAAATTGAAGCCCAGCTCAAAGATTCTTCAGATAGAAAGCGACTTGATTCGAAGATGGGGATATCATCCGACCGTCTAGACTAGATGCAAACAGTTAAAATTGGTTCGGGATGCGATACTGCTTCCGGAGCCGAGCAACAGCGGACTTCGATAGAGAACAAACTTCCACTATCGGATTTCACACAAAGTCATCGGCTGATCAGCCGACCGACTACCCCAAGAGTGACCAGGGCTCTATCTATGGATCTATCACCTTCCTCCCTAACTCTGACCTTACCCTTCCCTTTCCTACTACGAGTAGCCATTGGCAATGGTATCTAAAGGAAGATAAAGGAATGAAAGAGAAGAAAGAGAAGCCTAACCTGAAAGTTAAGAATGCCGAGGGACCACAAAGATGGGGAAGAAAGTTCAGTTGCAAGAGTTCTTAAACTCTCAAAATAGCACTAAAAGGAATCGACAGGATAAAAGGGGACCCAATATATATATATAGGACCCCCCATGATCGAGATGAATTCATTCAAATTGAAATTCTCTCAAATTTTGACACATGCCGACATCCGGATCGATTGTCGATCAGACCTTTTGATGCACCCATCGTCTGATCATGCCACATCACCACCATCCATAAGAACGATCAAGAACCAATAATGGCTAGACACGTGGGGGCAACCAACTGGTCAGAATCAAATCGATCGGATTGTCCGACAGCTTAACTTACTGCAACATTTAAGAGCCATCTCCTCGAATTGACACCCCCAATGATGATTGCACGACCATCGAAAAGATAAATGACTGAAGATCTTTCGACTTTCGAAGAAATCATTAATGCTGCAGTTGAATTGGGGCTCGAGATAATACGTGACAACTCCCATCGTCCAATGTGTGAGGCCACTAGGATTTGAAAGTAGGGGGCAACTGTTGGGGTAATTGAATCTGCTTCTTTGATTCACAGTCGCTCAATCGACTATCTATCGGTTATGGATGATGGACCATCAAAGCTACACTACAAAATAAATTCTAGCTCAATTACAATACATCATCTGACTTTCAATCAGTCTAATAGATGCAAACCACCAACTATCAATCGATAAGCCGATTGACAGTCGGCAACTCTCAACCAACTTTTTTGGTAGATATAATTCAACTACAGTGACTCAATCGACTTCATAACCGATGGTCAGTTGGTATATTAGAGTCACCGACCAATGACCATCCAATTTTTTATGATTACCAACATACAGTCGGTGCACTCAGACTACTGACATAAAGTGGGTATATTAGAAACCGTCAGTACAGAAAGTGCATAACGGCTATATACCATGATCATTAGTGGGTATTAACTCTCCATCCCACGATCACATAGTGTCAGAATAAGCGGGACCACATATTTAACTATTATAAATAGTTACCAACAACTCGTCTATAAAAGAGAGGTAAATGAACAGCATAGTAAGATACTTCTGGACTGATACTCTGTCAATTTTAATATTCTACTTTCTATTCGATCACTCTCCACTGACTTAAGTATCGAAGAATCTCCATCGGACACAACTCCGATCAGTATGGACTTCTTTTGCAGGTGATTTTCATCAGAGCTAGACGTTCCAGTGGATTGGCCGCAACAACTATATATATGGATTGTTGCCAAAAAAAGCTACCAATAGATGGCAACAAATTCCTGGATCCTCAGATCATTTCACGTAGAGGCTATCACCTAAGCATGCGGCCTTCATTCTCAATTGATTGTTGATAGCAAGGATATTATTGCTATAGATTCCCAAGGCCGGATTGAGGCCAGTTGGCTCGAGCTCAAGTTAGTGACGTTGCAGAGGCATCTGAGGTTAGATGCTGGATATGCAAATAAATCCTTTTGATAGTGTTTTTTCAATGGAGACCCTCCGATGCTCAACAAGTAATTAGGAATCAGAGAATAATAGAAAAGAGAGTGAGAAAGAGTATGGGGTTCTCAAGAAGGCTTCGAGAGATTTACCTAAGGGTCCCTTGCCTCCTCTATTTATAGAGGGGGTTGGTAGCCATTTTTGCAATAAGCAGTCATTTCTATCATGATTGTGCGCATGGTGATTATGCACCATAGTTAATACATGATTTGGATGAGCTGTAACAATTGGCATGTCGGCCAGTAATTTTGGTGCCTTATTCATACAGTAATGATCGAATAAGGATCCTGGGTGCAACTATTATCGAGCATTGCCTGGGAAGAACAAGAGAGAAAAAACTTAATTTTGCATGTGGAAACTCTTTCATAAGGCATCTTTATGAAATTTTATCTTTTATTTTCTTTTGAATAAATTTATTTTTCTCTTTTTTTTATTCTATAAGTTTTTTTCTCATAATTTCTATAAATATTCTTTTTTATATTTGGTATTCACTCTAAATCTTAGGCTGGCATGATTGATCTACACCAAATAGCATGACATTTTATATGATATCAAAGCCATAGATTTGAAGATTGGTGATTCGTGCATTCGTAGCTCTACATGGTCGAAAAACTTGCAATAATTTACTATGCAATGGTGCAAACATACGGACTCTTGTTGAGTAATTCAAGAGTTGAATCATCATGCTAAAGCTACTTCATCTCCAACATTGGGTTTAAAAAATTGAACGACACCAATTATGCATATTGGAAGGCTTGCATCAAATCTTTATTTAATTGGGCAATATTTTAAGATATCATGGACAAAATAGATATGGTGAAGACACCAAGAACTATGGACCATGTAGAAGCAAGAAAAAAAATAACCATAGCTTGAAACGCTAGTTTACTCTCAAGATGAATATAGATGAAGAAAATCAACAGCATATTCAAGAAATAGAGAAGCTAAAAAAGATATGAGATATTCTTGTGTTCTCTACTCAAAGACTAATGAGGCTCGATTTCATTTTTATGGAAAATGAGATTGATGTTATCAAACAAGATAATCTTATAATCAAATAATATTTTCTTAAAGGAAAGAAATTGTTTGATGAGCTTAATATGTTTCATTCAAATTCTCATTATGACGAAAATAAACGGCATTAATTGTTAATTCATAGTTTGAATAAAAAGTATAGTACTTATATGCTAGATATCTCTGAATGGACTCAACAATCTGCATTAGCATTCGAGAAGATCTTGTTTAACTCTCTTTAAAAGATAGCTTTTGCTTCTTTCTCTACCGACATCCAATATAAATAATACTAGTACTAAACTTTATCTTAGGAAGCCCATTAACTAGTCCCCATATCTTGAAGTCTGTCATAATTTACATGAACTAATCTAATATGCTATAAAACAACAATATCATATTTAAGAGTCCGATCAACATAAAAATTACCAACAAACATAATATAAAACTTCTTCACTTTTCTGCTTTGAGTAATAAGCTTTGCAGAAACTTTAACATTAGCTTAAATCTCTATAGTATCGGGTCCAAATAAAATAGAAAATCTTTTATCCATAATTTGTGAAATGGAAATCAAATTTTTCTTCATACCAAAAACATAAGAAACATTATTCATGAGAATAGAAAAATCAGTAGATGATGTGAGAGATAAATCATCAATACTTTGATAGGATAAAGTGAATCATCATTATTAGTAATGCTATCAAAGCCAGTATAATCACATAAAGAATCGAATATTTCTCTATGACCAATCAGATGATTAGAACATACAGAATCAATAATCCAGTCATGAGTAAAACCAATATTTGGTACATCAAAAGAAGTAAAAATATATGCATTATTACTATTAAGATAACTAGAATCAACATTAGTAGTAGTAAAAACTTAACTATCGGTCCCTCTCTCCCCCCCCCCCCCCCCCCCCGCCTTATTTTAATACAGATGATGCAATATTAGACTATTTGAGCTTCATCTTATAATCTTAAATTTTATAGCCAAATTTTCCACACATATAATAATTTCCCTTGAATTTATAATATTTCTTTTAATTAAAATTTTTGTCCTCTTTAGATTCTCCAATTAACCTTTTTTTGACTTTTTAAAATTATTATTTCATTTCTTATTTTTATTTTTATTGCTAGAAAATAATACCTTTTCTTTCTAAGGGGATAATACATTAGCGTATTAAGTACTTCTTGATTAATAAATAACAAGTATATTTTTCAACTTTACTAATATACATTATGGAGCCCATCTAGAGATAGCTAGCATATAAGCATTATACTTTTTATTCAAACCACAAACTAACAATTATGCCGTTTATTTTTATTATAACAAAAATTTGAATCAAGCATACCAAGCTCATCAAATAATTTCTTTCTTTCAGAAAAATATTGTGAGATTGTGAAATTACCTTATTTAAGAGCACCAACTGTCACGCCCCAAATCCGAGACATAACACGGCTATGCTACCGAGGGATGGAGCCCACGATAACATGAAGCCAATCCATCATAATCATCTAAAATCCGTCAAATAAAAAGATTCAATTCTATTATTCATCAAATAATCGAACCAATATTGGTTCAGAGCATCTAAATCCAAAAGCAAGTACTAACTCGAATCTCAACATTCATAAATAACTACAAATTCATGATTATAAAATAAATTAAACTTCTACAGTCAAATTTTTAAGCTTGCTATGCTGATCTTCAAGTTTGGATTTCTTTTGCCGATCCTAATCTTATTTCGCTGTTCAAACAAAAAGAAAATAAAAAGAATATGAGCTACTCTAGCCAGTAAGTAGAACTTGCACTTCCTTATCGGATCAAACATAAGTTTTTCATGATAATGCAATATTTAGAAAATAACAGGTAATACAAAATAAAGTATTTCATAGAGCATATAACAAAATAAGTTATAAACTCATCATGCATGCATAAATCATATATATTTCACAATCATGAATCATAAATCATTTTCATCATGCATTCACGTCATGTTTCAAAACATTGCTCACAGATATTCGTGTTAAGATCACTATTATACCCATGACAGGGCCATATTTCTTAATCGACAGAGTTCTTAATTCATGTGCCAACTTTATACCCGCAGGCAGGGCCATGTTTCGTGTGAATGTTAGCTCCGGATGTCGACCTTCCCGAAGGGATTCATTTATAGCCATCTGAGAGCCTTTGAAATCATTATATCTTTTTCTTAAAGCATCATATACATAGATAAAAAATAATAAAATTCATGCTTCATAATCATGCTATTTTCATAAGACATATTCATGAAATCAATGCTCATAATAAAACATACTTTTTCATATCACATATGCCGATCCTTATTTTATGAAAAATTATGATTTCATCAATAGCAATTCTTTGCATAAAAATATAATCATTTAAAAAATAAATAAAGAGCATAAGATCTACTTACTTCGTTTATCTTAGATCTTCAAACCTCGTTAGAAGAATCAGCTAATCCTATTTAAAATATCAAATCATTATCAAATTCTATTCTATAACTATAACAAGATCAAATCATAAGGAAAAAACTGTTGATCAGATGTGTCGGACCATCCAGATACCAGGGCAATTCAGGATCTCTTATCTGAGGGTCAAATTCAAGTGACTTGATCAAGAAATGGTGAAGCACAGATCGAATTAGGATCAAAATCAATCAATAGGATTCTTTAATAATGAATTTGAAAGATCCTTGATATGATCAAATGAGGTTGACATACAGCACGGATATCAAAGCGACTTCGGACCATCTTGTTAGAGTCAATATGAACCCCTAAAAGATGAAGGCATGACTCGGTACAGGATTCATAGACCTTCTTAGAGAGAGAAAGTCAATCATGAGAGAGAAAGTAGAGAGAGAAAGTGGAGAGAGAATCTTCGTATCCTTCAAAAATGGCAATCATGGTTAAGATCATCAGATGTTATATCAGGGTGACTTAATATGGATTAACTATGATCGATGTTATCAATTTTGAATATGGATCGGATCGAGATCCAATCTACTGCACGAATTTTGGAGCAGTCTCAGGTCATCATATTTTCATCTCAAGTTTATCCTAGGATCTATGATACAATCAGAAAGAGAGAATGACCCTAGAGAGACAAAATCCATAAAAAGAGATAAAAGGGTCTAGAGAGAGAAAATAGAAAGAAAATCTAGAGAGAGAAAATAGAGAGAGAAGATAGAGAGAGGAGAGAGGAAAGAGAGAGAGAAAGGAGAAAGAGAAAATTTCTCTCTCATCTTCTTCTTTTTTTTATTTTTTTATTTTTTTTATTTTTTTTCTATTTTTTTTTCTTTTCTTTTCTTTTCTTTTTCTTCTTCCTTCTTCTTTTCTTTTCTTCCCGCGGCCTCCCTTGGCTGAAACAGGGGAAGACCGTGAGGTCCCCCCCTCAGTGGCTCGGGCTCCGATGGGGTGGCGGCTTGGCCGGAGGTCTGACAACGACGGCCGACCATGCGAAGTCGATCGACGATGGGGTTCGGCCGGCAAGCTTTCCTTCTTTTTTTTTTGAAAAAATAGAGGATCCGTCCCCTTCTTCATGATTTCCGACCATGGTCGGTCGTCGGCAGCCAAACACTCAAGAAAAGTGAGGGAGATGGATGGGGGTCCGATCTCGAGGATGAGACCTCAAAATCGACAGCGTCGGTGGTCGAAAAAGAGAGAAACGTGGCCGGTCGAACAGGAGTTTCACGCTTCATGGGTTTTCTGGTGATCCTGATGGCCGGCGAGGGGTCTAAAATCATGGGGAGAAAAAAAAGAGGGAGAGGAAGGAAGATTGAACCCTTACCTGAACTCCAGTTGCCTCTTCGGCCTTCGATTTTCGACGAACACAAGAAGAGGGTGATGCGGCTTCCAAGGGAAAAAGAGAGGAATTTGACCTCAACAATCACCGGTGGAGGATCGAGAGGGAGAGGGGAGGCTTATCTATAGAGGGCCCTAGAGTTTTAAGGGTCCTAGAACCCTTCTCCGATCAGGATTCATCGGAGAAGAAGACTCCTAAAGGGAGTCTTCTTCCGTTCCCTTTTTTTTTTTTTGATTGTGGGCTGATTCTGGGCCCAATTGGACCGGGTTATCACATTCTACCCCCCTTAAAAAAAAATTTCATCCTCAAAATTTAACATACCTTCATTTTCAAATAAGTATGGATATCTCGTCTTCATATCATCTTCAAGCTTCCATATAGCCTCTCTCTCTTCATGATTACTCCAGTGAATCTTCACATACGGAATGATGAGCCGTCTTAGAACTTGCTCTTTTCGATCAATAATTCGGAGAGAAAATTCTTCATAAGTTAAATCTTTATGAACTTGCAATGGCTCATACTTTATCACGTTATTTGGATCAGGTATAAACTTTCTCAGTAGTGAAACATGAAAGACATTGTGCACTTTGGATAAATCTGGTGGTAAAGCTAGTTCGTAAGCAACATCTCCTACTCGGCTCAAAATTTCAAAAGGTCTAATATATCGCGGACTCAACTTGCCATGTCTTCCAAACCTCATGACACTTTTTGTAGGTGATATTTTTAGAAAAATATGATCATCGAAGTGAAATTTCAATTCTCTTCTTTTTCTATCTGCCCAACTCTTCTGTCTATCCTGTGTTGCTTTGAGTCTTTCCTTGATCAGATAGATTTTCTCTCTAACATTCATTTATTATCAATAAAATCCTTCCTTATTTACAACTAACGTATTTCATAATATCTTTTGATTTAGATGATTAATATTTCTAATCAATTCAGACCATCACACTTTTGCTGTGCACTCTGATCTCAACTTACCAAATTATCTAAGTCTATCAAAAATAAAAATATTTTTGTATATTAAATCAACCAAAGATAGATTCAACTTTCAGATTTCATATACAATTTAGGGTAAAATTTAAGATTTTTTTGTTATTACTATCTCTTAGACATAGCACATCAAAATTAAATCTTCATCCACCTTCTATGTTTGAACTTATTATATAAGCTTCACCACTCCTCAAGAATCCAATATATCTAGAATTAATTTGAGTTAACCTTTAATTTACCTTACAATCATTTAGACAACTTCCAAACTAACTTTTCTTTGCAAAGAAATTAACATCAAAATCAGCAAAATTATCATGTCCTTTATCCATATAGGTTTAGCATTCCAATGTCATCAAGTATACCTAACATAATATATCAATACCTCCCACTTCATTCTAGGATCAATACTTCTCGTACTCAGGTCAACCTTGCTAATTGAAATCTAAGATATAACTCGTCAATTCTATTATAGACATCATATGCCACTTATGCATAAATTTCATCATAATATCTATTGATTCGAAATCAAATTATTGAATCTTTTCTTTTATATCTATCATGTTCCTCATGATCTTAGCCTCAAGTTCAAATATCACTAAAGTCACAATCCCGAATAATGATAACCTTAAGCTCAAATACCACCTGAAATCATATTCTCTAGTGATCATAACCTAAACTTTATATCATTCTATTACGTCCTTAATGATCATAATCTTAAGCTTTGATATTATCCATTATGCTCCACTCGGTCACATCCTATTGATCATACATAAAGTTTTGATATCACTTTATAATCTCAATGATCTTAAACCTAAGCTCTGATATTATTCTATCATATCCTAATCATTTATATCATTTATATCATAATTCTCAATGATTATAACCTAAGCTCTGATACCATAAAATATCACGCCCCAAATCCGGGACATAACACGGCCATGCTACCGAGGGATGGAGCCCACGATAACACGAAGCCAATCCATCATAATCATCTAAAATTCATCAAATAAAAAGATTCAATTCTATTATTCATCAAATAATCGAACCAATATTGGTTCAGAGCATCTAAATCCAAAAACAAGTACTAACCCGAATCTCAACATTCATAAATAACTACAAATCCATGATTATAAAATAAATTAAACTTCTGCTATCAAATTTTCAAGCTTGCTATGTCGATCTTCAAGTTTAGATTCTTTTTGCCGATCCTAACCTTATTTTTCTGTTCAAACAAAAAGAAAACAAAAAGAATATGAGCTATACTAGCCCAGTAAGTAGAACTTGCACTTCCTTATCGGATCAAACATAAGTTTTTCATGATAATGCAATATTTAGAAAATAACAGGTAATACAAAATAAAGCATTTCATAGAGCATATAACAAAACAAGTTATAAACTCATCATGCATGTATAAATCATATATATTTCACAATCATAAATCGTAAATTATTTTCATCATGCATTCATGTCATGTTTCAAAATATTGCTCACAGATATTCGTGCTAAGGTCACTATTATACCCGTGACAGGGTCATATTTCTTAATCAACAGAGTTCTTAATTCATGTGCCAACTTTATACCCGCTGGCAGAGTCATGTTTCGTGTGGATGTTAGCTCCGAATATCGACCTTCCCGAAGGAATTCATTCATAGCCATCTGAGAGCCTTTGAAATCATTATATCTTTTTCTTAAAGCATACATATACATAGATGAAAAAACAATAAAATTCATGCTTCATAATCATGCTATTTTCATAAGAATATTCATGAAATCAATGCTCAAAATAAAACATACTTTTTCATATCACATATGCCGATCCTTATTTTATGAAAAATTATGATTCCATCAATAGTAATTCTTTGCATAAAAATATGATCATTTAAAAAATAAATAAGGAGCATAAGATCTACTTACCTCGTTCATCTTAGATCTTCAGACTTCGTTAGAAGAATCAGCTAATCCTATTTAAAATATCAAATCATTATCAAATTCTATTCCATAACTATAACAAGATCAAATCATAAGGAAAGAAGACTGTTGACCGGATGTGTCGGACCATCCAGATACCAGAGCAATTCAGGATCTCTTATCTGAGGGTCAGATTCAAGTGACTTGATCAAGAAATCGTGAAGCACAGATTGAATTAAGGTCAAGATCAATCAATAGGATTCTTTAATAATGAATTTGAAAGATCCTTGATATGATCAAATGAGGTTGACATACAGCACGGATATCAAAGCCACTTCGGATTATCTTGTTAGAGTCAATATGAACCCTAAAAGATGAAGGCATGACTCGGTACAGGATTCATAGATCTTCTTAGAGAGAGAAAGTCAATCATGAGGAGAAAGTAGAGAGAGAAAGTGGAGAGAGAATTTCGTATCCTTCAAAAATGGCAATCATGGTTGAGATCATCAGAGGTTATATCAGGGTGACTTAATATGGATTAACTATGATCGATGTTATCGATTTTGAATATAGATCGGATCGGGATCCAATCTACTGCACGAATTTTAGAGCAATCTCAGATCATTATATTTTCATCTCAAGTTTATCCTAGGATCTATGATACAATCAGAGAGAGAATGATCCTAGAGAGATAAAATTCATAAAAAGAGATAAAAGGGTCTAGAGAGAGAAAATAGGAAGAAAATTTAGAGAGAAAAAATAGAGAGAGAAGGTAGAGAGAGGAGAGAGGAAGAGAGAGAAAGGAGAAAGAGAAAATTTCTCTCTCATCTTCTTCTTCTTTTTCTATTTTTCTATTTTTTTCTATTTTTTTTCTTTTTTATATTTTTCTTTTCTTTTCTTTTCTTCTTCTTCTTCCTTCTTCTTTTCTTCCCGCAGCCTCCCTTGGCTGAAACAGGGGAAGACCGTGAGGTCCCCCCCTCGGTGGCTCAGGCTCCGATGGGGTGTCGGCTTGGCCGGAGGTCTGGCAACGACGGCCGACCATGCGAAGCCGGTCGGCGACGGGGTTCGGCCGGCAAGCTTTCCTTCCTCTTTTTTTTTTTTGAAAAAACAGAGGATCCGTCCCCTTCTTCATGATTTCCGACCATGGGTCGATCGCCGGCAGCCAAACACTCAAGGAAAGAGAGGGAGATGGATGGGGTCCGATCTCGGGGATGAGACGTCGAAATCGATGGTGTTGGTGGCTGGAAAAGAGAGAAATGTGGCCGGTCAAATAGGGGTTTCACGCTTCATGGGTTTTTTGGTGATCCCGATGGCCGGCGAGGGGTATAAAATCATGGGGAGAAAGAAAAGAGGGAGAGGAAGGAAGATTGAACCCTTACCTGAACTTCGGTGGCCTCTTCGACCTTCAATTTCCGACGAACACAAAAAGAGGGTGCTGCGGCTTCTAAGGAAATTTGATCTCAACGATCGCCAGTGGAGGATCGAGAGGGAGAGGAGAGGCTTATTTATAGAGGGCCCTAGAGTTTTAAGGATCCTAGAATCCTTCTCCGATCAGGATTCATCGAAGAAGAAGACTCCTAAAGGGAGTCTTCTTCCGTTCCCCCTTTTTTCTTTTTGTGGGCTGATTCTGGGCCCAATTGGGCCGGGTTATCACACCAACCTCATTTTCCAAATTTGGAAGCTAAACCTCATTAGATTTTTAGCAGAGGGCAACAAAAATATCGCATATCTTTTTTGGCCTCTCTATATGTCGAATATACTGTTGATTTTCTTCATTTACATTCATTCTGAGAATAAACATACAATTTCCAACTTTGGTCTCTTACTTTTTTTTCTTACTTTTACATTTTAAAGTTTCAGGTGGCTTCACCATATTGGTCTCATTCACAATGTTCTACAAATTTTATCCAATCGAATAAGATTGGATGTAGACTTTCCAATACGCGTAATTGGTGGTTGTTCAATTTCAACTCTTGAATTACCAAACAAAAATTTACATGATTACACTACTGCAAGATAAATTATTGAAAGCTCTTCAACCACGCTTAGCTACAAATGCACGAAATATTAATTTTCAAATCTATAGCTTTGATAACATATAGAATTACATGCTACTCAGATTAGATTGATCCGTGCCGGCCCAAAATCCAAAATGAATACTAAACACAAAAATATTTATAGAAAATTGCAAGAAAAAAATAATTATAGAAGAAAATTTTGAGAGAAAAAAAATAATTTTATTCAAAAAATAAAGACTAAAACCTCACAAAAATATTTGATGAAAGAACATCCACATACAAAAATACTATCTCCTCTCCTTTTCTTCCCACACCTAAAGGAAACATCAAAAATTCCTTTAAATAGAACACCCACATAGATAGAAGTTTGACTCGTATCTGAAGTCAAAAATCAAAATCAACTAAAATATAAATTCTAAACTAAATAAAGTAATACTAGAGATGGAGTCTCATTTGAAATAAGACACATAAGAAATAATTAAGTAAAATCTTTTTAAAATTGGATGTGGAATAATTCAGAATGGAGAGAGAGAGATCGGAAGGGTGAGGCATAGAGGAGGGGAGAGGGCCTCGTTAATCTGCCGTTTCCATCCACCGAGCTTGGAGAGAGAGACCCAATGCATGGGAATGCCACCCAACTTGGTTGGAAAGAAGAGACAAAGGCATACGCACGCCAGGCATCTGGAGAAGAGACGATTAAGACTGGATGACAGGTTCAGGAGTCATCGTTAGACTTGGTGCCATGAGTCAGGCTAAGACTTTGAGCCTGGCGCTATGCTTGCGCTTTGGATAAAGCCAAGCTTTAGTCCCAACCCATTGGAAATTAAGTTTCAAAGAAAATATTTATATACGTGTAATAAAATTGACGTAAAATATATCATCCAATTGTATTAAAATATATAATCATCATTTTTTAATATATATTTAATATCTATAATTTTTATTTTTTATTTATAATTTTAAATAATAAAATATTTTTTCTATTCTGAATAAATTATGATGACCATATTCTATGACCATATTATGATATCATATAATTAAATTATAATTTTTTTATATATAAAATATCATAATTCTTTATTTAAAAATTATTAAAAAATATTTTTATCATTAAATATTTATAAAATTTTTAAATGATAAAAATATTTTTTTTTGACATACAAAAAATCATCTGATCATAAAATAATATAATATAACCACATAATATCATAATTTTTTTAAAAATAAAAAATAATTTTATTATTTAAAATTTTAAATAAAAAAATAAATTTATAAATATTAAATATGTATTGAAAAATGATGACTACATGATTCAATCAGATGGATAGATATATTTTTAAATACCGGATATGATGCATAAAAAATTACTTTAAAATTTCAAACCACAGCCCAACCAAAAATCTACCCACCCAAACCTACGGCCAACCCGCAAAAACCCAATGCCAAGAAAGAGCGACAATAGAAAGAGAGTTCGCAAATGGGTACAGCGAGAAAAGCGGAAAGACGTGGGAAGGGACCATACCAATTTGGGGAGGGAAAAAAAAAAAAAAAAAAAGAGCGGAGGGCTACATCACGGCCTACGACAGCAGCGAGTCAGCGGGTGCCGTCCCATATTTAAGGATGAAGAAGCGGAGTAAATTGTTTTATTCCAAAAATACTTTTTTATTTTTTATTCTTGAACTGAAAAAAAACAGGTCAATAACAAATTCAACAACCTCCTGAGTTCTCCCCTGCCTGCCGTCCCATATTTGAGTTTGGCTAGCTGACCTATCATTGCATAGGAAATCTTGTCAGCCATTAATTTTTATTATTCCAGTTTATTGAATTGAGAAACCTAGCAAGCCCTCTTTCAATCTTAAGCCACAATCACTAAACCCTCTTCTTAAAAATATAATAATAATTTCTTCCTTTTTAAGTTTGTTTTCCATTGGATGGATAATTGCAGGGCTCGTCGAGTTCGAGTGAAGCGAAAGCAGACACATTTTCCATATGAAACTGGAGATGCCAATAGGTAAACCTTTCAAAAGACATCCTAACCACCCAGGATGATGTCCTGAGGCAACGGATGGCTGCCGGCCTTTCACTGAATAATGTTACAATAAGACATTGTTCTGATCAATTTTAGTATTAACGCTTGATGTTATGGTACAGTTGCTTAACCACGAGGTGCTGCCATTTGCTGCTTCCTGATCCTCTCCCCAGGCTTAACCATGCTGAAAACCATGGTAGCGAGAAAACAAATCAATCTACTGCAGCCACGTAAAAATTTCTGTAACAAAATGATCATATAAAACATAGAACAGTAACTTATCACCTGATCTCATGCGGGGTGATGAATATCCACTGTGATCCTTGCGCCACCGCAAAATCCACGAGAGTATCTAAGCTGACCTTTCGACTAACAGCATCCTAGAAACCAAATAAGCTTTTAGATACCATCTACTGTATAATACAGATCTCAGAAAGAAAGGGCAGATCTCAGTATTCACTCACCATGAACACATCAAACTCATCCATGGCTCGAAACGGTGCTTCTGTCATTTCATGAAGAGCTAATGCGAAGCAGAGAGTGGAAAAGGAGCGCTCCCCACCTGATAAAACAATGAGATCTCAGTAAACCAGATGATTTTGACACTGCATGAAAGCAACATAAGATTGATGTGTTCAAAAAAAACTGTCAATGATTGTACTGACACAATCAACGTTCAATAACTATTATTCCATGAAAAAACCCAACTAATGAACACACACACACACAAAAAGAATAATCAGAAAGGATTTGAAAACAATTATGCTAAGAGAAAGGATAAAGAGGAGCAGCATATGGCAGGATTTGGCATTTATTACCAGTCAAGACACCAAAACCAGAATAAGTAGCAATTACACAATCAATTGAAAAGAGAAAAAACTGGGAACCTGAAAGCCCTCTAGTATCCCGAACACTGTTGCCAGATGCATCCTGAGGCATCTTTACCTGCAAGAGAAAGGAAACACCATCATAGTTTCCCCTCTCATAGTTTCCCCTAGTAATTATCAAAAATTTCTGGTAGCTTGAGTAGCACCAATGACCTCCATCTCAAAAACAGATATTATGCAGATTGAGAAGGCTTCTTTACATGATAATTAATTTGCTCACCTCCACAGATAAAACCTTCTGTTCATAGTCTACCTTAATGTGCCCACTTATACCTTTCTTCCTCAAATGTCCATTGAACCTGATCGACAAATAAAGCAAGGTTAACTAAACTGTCAAGAAAACCTATAATCCACACACTGCTCTCAGATAGATAAGAACCAGTGAATAAAAACATTGACAGGCAAATTGCACGTACTGCCAAGTTAGTTGTCGCTTTAACAGATTAGCATTTCTCTGGAATTTGCTCCAGCGCAAATCAAGTGCCTTCTGGCATGCCTACAAATACAATAACATTTAGTTATATAATCAAGTATACCGGAAGGTAAGACACATCATTATCTCACAGACAAGTGAATGAATAAGATCAGTACTTATTTCCCAAGGGGCATGTATTTGTACACTCTGACAAGAAAGCAACAAGACAGAAAGTTAAAAAAAGGTCACCAGGACAAACAAAGCAGCAAGGGATAGCAAAAGCTCCATATTGCTAAACTAAGCTACCATTTCAGCACAAGTCATCAGCCCCTCATAAGAAACATGATATCTAGGAAACCCATCCTCAGTTAAAATAATTTTCTTTCTCAACATATTTTAAAAGAATGCACATCCAAAACCTCTGCAGTAGCACCCTGCCTCCAAGAGGGCAAAAACTTAGAAACTATTTGATGAAATCTGAAAGATCTAATTCAAGTCTTGCAGTATGCAACATCTTCATCCCTGAATAGATGCTTTGACTTCATCTGAAATTCAGCACCCATCAGCTTGCAAAGGGGCTCCTGCCCTACGTACCCGTATCATTGTGCCTGTGAGCTCAAGCCTTTTAACACTGCACCAAGTAACAACCCCCTAGAGCAAACAAAATATACATCTAAATATCCACCAAAAGTACCTCTTTTTTTTGCCTGAAAACCACAGAACACTTGCCGACTCAAACCTAACCACTCAGCCTCTCTGGTGCATGGTATAACAGTTAAAGCCTGAGCAACTAGTGTCATAACTGCAGCCCTAGGCATTATACATATGCAAAATCTACGTGCCACATAATTATTTGATTTCTCCACATGATAAAAAAACAGAAAGCAACAACACTGCATGAAGGTGCATCTACACTTGTTTAGCAGGTTACTTAATGGGAAAAAAAAAAAAAAAAAAGATCAATATCACTACTATGGTAAATCATCCAGAGCAGTGTTTCCAATGTAATCCAATCAGGCTAATGAAGAAATTCCTTCAATTTGCTTAACTTGAATCCCTTAAACAAATATTAGAAAATAGGAAAATTGGCAAGTAGGGTCTAGATCCCCTGTTATTTCTAATTTTTTAAAATCCATGAAATGTAGTACATATCATGGTGGAAAATAGAGTCTACACTCTATGCTTTTGCTCCCTCTATTGCCCTCCAAAACTATGGCATATGCCCTCTATTTATACTACTTTCATTCTCCTTATTTTAGTTGGTTTTTCCTTCAAGCTGAAAGAAAGTTACAAGTTCTCTACTATTAGGTCCACTCTCTTTAGCTATCCGAATATTCTTCTAGTTAGAAGAGGATGAAAACATCCATATTTTTATCCTAGTGAAGTCGAGCCCAAATTGAGTTAGATTCCAATTCTAATTAGAAAAGGATACAAATTACTAAAAAATGAGAAACTAATAAAAATTCTCCAATTTGGCTAGAAGTAGATCTTGATATAGCAATTTCATCTTTAGTCGCATCATCAAATTCTTCCTGGATTAGAATTTATGGCTTCCCGAAGTTTCAATACTTGATTGAGTCCTGGATATGATAGATTCTGCTCCAAAAACTTTCTGGACCTATTCGAAGTGGAAAGGTTGGTCAATGATAGGTCAAATGATTCTTATGGATTAGAGCAATCCCTGCTTGGGGAATTAGCTCCTAAATTAAAATTTGAAGTTGGGAAATATTTGCTTTTCCTTCTTACACTTGAGCATTTTAGTTTTCTGGTTTGAATTTATCCTCTAATATGGAATATCTACCTATATCAACATTAGTAGAACAAACTTTCCATCATACCTAGATATTGGAGACAATCTTGTAATAGGAGTTGCACATGTCGAAGCTGAAAGCATTACTTGAGTCACACGCTCAGACATTTGGGGAATCTTCTGTTTGTTTTTATTGATCAAGGCAGAAGTAGCAACCATGCTTGCTTTTATCCTTCGATGTACTTTGAGCACTGAAAGTGGTTTTTCTGTTTGCTTGCACTGCTCCTAAGTCTAAACCATAAATTTCAGGTCCTAATAGATTAGATGACTGAAGCTATGATAGCAACTTAATCTAATCAGGACAAATTTCTTCAACCTACATAACTCAAATCTCTTATTACAAAAGGAAAATTAGAGAAAATAATATCTAGGACCCAATTTATTTCATTAATTTTTCACAATCCATAAATTGTGATACATATGGGTGGAAAGTAAAATCTATGCTTTCCTTTCACTCACAATATTAGGTTTCTAATGGTGGCACAGTCTATGCTCTTTCACTCCCTCGATTTCCCTCCAGAACGATGATGTATGCCCTCTATTTATCAACTTTGGTCCTTATTTGAGTTAATTTCTTCTTCCAGCTAAAAAAGAAGGTGCAGGTTCTCTACCATTCTGTAAAGGTCCACTTTTTATTTGAATCTTTCTTCTTCTAGTTAGAAGAGGATGAAATCTCTCGTTTTATTCTGATGAAGTCCAGCTAACTAAAAGATGACACAAATTACTAAAATAATAAAAATATTTCAAAATTCTCAAATTTGGCCAGAAGCTAGATTTTGATTCTTATATCAGTTATGCCTTGAGTCGCATCACCAAATTCTTTCCATATTAAAAGTATAGCTTCTCAAAATTTTGGTATCCAATTGAGTCCTGGATGTCATGAATCTTGCTCCCGAAGCTTATCTGGACCTACCTGAAGTAGCTAGATTGGTTCATGGTGAGTCAGACGATCCTCTTAGATCAAGCCCAAGCTTGGATTTTAGCATACTTGATTGAATTTGCTTAATTAGCAAAACGGTCAAGCTCCAACTTCATTAAAAGCTGAAGTTGAAACAAATGAAGATTAAAAGCTACAGGCATGCAAAATAAGCACAAGCTCAGGCTTGGCTCAACAATTAGCTTGTTCACTTAAAAAACAAGCCAGCTTGAAACATTTGTTCTGAAGATTGGCATACATTTCACATAATTACCTGAGCCTAAGGAGCTCAGTACTCATCTAGGCTTGTTTCCCCCTCTATCAGCAAATAATCAAAAAAGACTTATCCCACCTACTTGAGATCAATTCTTTAAATCCTTATGTGATTAATGTCTATAAAAGTATACTTCCACTGTCACTACCATCCAAGTACTCAAAGAAGTTTCAACCATCTAATCCAAAGCAGTTGTGACCCTAAATGAACCATGTAACCTAACTACTTCTAACAAAGATCGAACATTATTTCATAAAGTATGCAAAACATTGCACCATCATGCTTCAAAAAGGCCGAGACATTAATAAACAATAGAAGGTGGAGTAAAACAAGTGGAGGCTTTAAATGAACATTTAACACTTCATGCCATTTTAGCAGCAAAGATTGGCACATGAATAGATCGAATTTCTTAAAATGATGTATGCAACAATAAATGAATCCTCCCCAGTTATGCAAAAGTCATCATATGATGTTCAACAATTAGCATTTTGCTCTTGTTGACTTTGAATTTACCCCAAGATCCGAATATGAAGTATACCCCTTAACATAGAATATAACAAATTAACCAGGCAGTCTATAAGGTGGCCAGGTATTACTTCCTCACTTATCTTCATGTCTCATAATCCTATTATAATATAGAATTGAATCAGCGAAGCACACCATGGCTGGAACAACTTTACGCGACACTTATAAGTATTAATAGCTACAAAATTATGGCATTGCAAACAAACAATTACAGACTATTATGTTACTAGAATTACAAGAGATCTAACGATGCACTAAGTAGAAGGTCAACACACACAGAACGATCAACAGAACTTGTGGAGTAGAAGTGCAACCCAAGGTGGTAATACACCAAAAGCAAGCTCCCTGTTAGTAATATCACAAGTAGGTAATTTTCTCAGATTCTTGCTCATTTTCACCTATTTGCTCTCTTTGATATGCATGCACATAAAAATGTGATTTCACAAACATGTTTTAGTTCCATTACAATTACCGCACAATTGCATGACAACAGAAAAAAAGCATCAGATACCAACATGATGCAAAATCTAGGAAAAAAGAACACATTTGAAAGGGAGAGCAAGGCGTGCACACACATTAAGACCGGTAATCTTAAACCTTTTTCGACAAGTTCAAAGCCTATCTGATTAATAATTCTCAGGTAAAAAGCTTCCAGAAATATTACTGGTAAGAAAAACTTGAGAATGCTAGCATATGTTGCTACAACATAAATCAGAACTTACATTTAACTTCTCACGGAAAGTTGCATAGGTTATCTGTTTCTTTAGAATTTTGCGCTCCTTTTTATCATACATTGCTCTAAGATCATCAATAGATTCGTTGTACCTGCAAGGCAAACACACTAATGAAATAATCTTTACTAAATTGTCATAGATTAATGATACTGCAAAAAGAATATCATGCAACTGAATTAGACCTCTGGCTCTCATGCTGAAGCCTCTGCTTCAATCTGTTTAATCGGGCACTGAGTTGCTCTGGAGTATACCCAGCACAGCCTCCCAAAGCTTCCATTTCACACTCAGGACATATGATAGAAGCCTTCCTAAAGTTTTCCTGGAGATTTGAAGTACTTATGAATAAGTTGAAACACATGGCAATCATAAATAGTGGAAGCAACAATATATTTAATACCAAATATAAAATTTAAATTATGATACATGACATAGAAATAAAAATATCAAACTAAAGATAGAAGTAGATTATTTATGGTGTTCCAAGATCCTTCTCTAAATTGTTTTTTGTAACCTGTCAATGGGTTTTGGCAGCAATAGGACAACTTTAAGCATGAAAGTCTAATTTTCACTTTAGATGCAGCCCGTGTTCTATGACTGTCACTCGATGAGCATTCAACTTCTGCAATGGTTCTTACTTATGTTTAATTATCATCTGCTGGAAGTGGATTTTTATGTGGTAGCTCTCGCCATTACAATGTCCAAGGAGGGTCAGATGAATGTGGCCCCACCCCAATGTGCACAGAGGCTGTTTTAATGTTTCAAATCCATGATACATAGGTCACAATGGAGCAATGGCATAAATAATTATGTAGTTACATTTTAAAACGGCATGTTATCTAATTTTTCTTAGGAATACTATATTATGAAGATTATATAAAAGGTGGCAGCTAGCAATTGCAGCATAAATGGATGAAATCCAGCTACAAGCTCTCGTAAAATGGAAAAGAATGATGTTGTATAGGCTCAGCTTTTGATACATGGATTTCCCCCTTTTTTCTCTGCTTAATTAAATTTTTTGATAAAGGTAAGTTTATATTAAACTTTGTCTATTTTCACTTAGTTATGCCTATATGCTTAAGGACCACAATGTAAGTGATGTGGTGCCTTTAACACATAAAAATACACATCCACGCATTCTTAAGGGATAAATCTTGCATAATGCTCTAAAACTATGAAAAGAGTTAAATTTGCTAAAGTAAATCTTACACAAATGTGTCGCAATTCTCCATTTGTTCAGCATACTTTTGGATGGTTATGATACTTCATATTGGGTTGTAGCTATTGAATTAATAATAATTCCTCTTGTACGGCCAATTGCAACAAAATATATGCATTGTAGAAATCATTTTAAATTATCAAATAGTTATAACACTCAACAAGTGTTATCACTTATTAGGTATAACACTAGCTTAATCAGTCCTTTTGACTTCATGCCCTTGCTTAAGAGAAACTATCATGCTCTTTTCCCGTCAAAGAAGAGGCATGGCAAAACTTTTGGAACTGAACAGATCAACATTAGCAATGTTCTTTTCATTCCAAACTAGCTTGATAAGCTAAACCAATTTAACCTATTTATTGTGAAGTGAGGTCATATGCTCCATTCATCAACCTCTACTCCCTTAAGTCACCCTCCTTCCTGTGACCTACCTGACCTCCTTTCCCTAACTTCACTTGTACCCACCCACAACCTTCCTAGCCCCAAGTCCCATGCTACCCTCATCCCAACCCTCAGCATCCAAACTACCTCCCATACTTTACCACCAGTCAAACCTTTGCAAACCGGGGACTAGGCATAGGTCAATGTTCAGGGAAGCAAGTATTTTAGAAACATTTCTAGAAAGGAAGCACCTAGGAGGCGGGTGTGGATTCGAGATTCCAGGAAGATTCCAAAGCGGGTACCTTTCCCATAGCTAGATTTCGACTACAAGGGTCAAAGCTGCTTTTTGTGCAACCCTTAAACCAATCTCTTGTGCCGCTCCACCAACATTCGAAATATCGAGGATTGGTACCACTTGGTCAAGGGTGGCTATGGTACATGTTGTACCAAGGATCATACAAACAAAGGGTGTCAATGAGTACACAAATTTATGCTCTAAACTACGATTTTGGCTTCTTAATATATATTTGTATCTAAATGCTATCCTTTTGCAAGAAATAAGATAGGAGTATTGAGTTAGGAATTTTTGTGTGTATTGACGTCATTTACATCCATAAAGAATTACATATCATCACATTACTTGCAATCTAATATACGCTTAAAGGATATACATGCTTAAATTAGCAATTAACAACATTTAACAATAGCAATACCTGCAAACCAAAATCATCAAATGATCACTATTATCATTAATGATCACATACTAGGCATCAGCTTACTAATCCATATTTTTAATCATTTTTTAAAATTTTCGAAATTTTTATTGAATGCACTTTCTTAGAGCATTAACCTTGTTTCTTATCATGCATCAAATTATCTCCTCTTTTTGTGTGATTTACAACACTCTTTAAACATGTTTTTGATTAATTAACAACAGATAACTAACATGAAATTTATGATAATTTTGGGCCTTGGCTTCAAGCATGCCTAATAGCACTGATTGTGGATCAAATGCTGGTAGCATATGCTTATTATTCGTACCAAAATGATTATAGAATGGTCAATCCAATATGAAAACCCCCCATAGAAGTTTGTACCTCCTCTCTTGTTTCCACCTTCAAATGGTGGAAACAAGAGAGAATCAACCTTTTACCCACCTCCAGTGAGGTGTCCAGGCATATTACTTGGTTTAAGAGCATTTCATTATTGGTTCAAAGTGAACCGCCTCTAATCAGCCCCCAAACCAATCAATCCATGCTCAATTCAAGCTATCTAGGGCTTGTGCAAGTCCAGCTTCCTTGTATTGAGTAGGCCTCGCATGGTATGTATTGAGAGGTACTGCCAAACCATTAGGTATTTCAAACCATGCTCTCCACACTCCCCCCTACACCAAGATTGCCACTCATTGCCAAAATGGGTAAAAAGGAACAAGTCCTTGAGTAAAGAAATTTAAGGGAAAAGTTCCTTTAAAGGCCAATAATTAGATATCAAGAAGTAGTACATAGTTCCTCTATTCTGGCAGTAAAGTGCAAGGTCTCTAGGGAAGTTTATACATCGTTCACACAAAAGATCTAGCTAGTCTTTTAAAGCATTGTTTGTGGTACCTCTAGAAAACCTTTTGGTGTTTTAATCATCCAAACTTAAAAGAAGATACTAAAAGATTTTCACTTGTCCATAATTTTGTTTGATGATTGCAAACTGGAAGTGCATTTTTTCTTATTCATCCTATATCCAGAAGACCGCATTTTTAAGGTAACCAAGATTCGAAGTTGAAGGGCAATAAAGTTAATAAGAATAAACAACCATAGCATCTGGTATAAATCATGCACCGGGGCTGTCCAAAAAGTTGTGCATTGTAGCATCCTGTAAGAGCCTAATGTAATTAATGCTAGCTCAATTAAATCCTCTCTTGCAATTTCCATGGATGGTTAATTAATCTTTGCCTGCTCTATCTAAAATTTGACCCCATTTAGTTTATTTCTTGTGAAGACATGTAATTCTTTCAATACAATGGTCAAATTATCCTCATTGATTTTTACAACCCTCATCCGCTTATCCTCAAATGCAACTATATTACTGAGAAAAGAAATGAACTATTTAAGTGCTAAAGGAGCTTAATTTATTTCAAGGATTTAAGCGTTGCTGTTACAAGGCAGACATGGCCCATGGCATTCTGTACCATTGTACTAGGAAAAAATGCAAGCCAATGTTAAATGCCAGGATTAATCAGGCATAGGCTAGCACTTGAGACCATGGAGTGCCATATTGCCCTGAACCACCTCATACAAGGTGTACGGACTGTACCAAGTCAGAACCAGTACTAAAATTCATATTCAGGTCAGTATGGTACCAAACAATACCGAGGCATACCCATGTGTGTACCGACCAATATTGAGGCGTGCCAAGATAAGAAGTGAGAAAAATGGTTCGAGAGCTGTTTCAGTACAAAATGCATATCGTTGCATATATTCCAGCATCATACCGAACCAGCAATGTACTAGTATAGTACCCGATAGCGAGATTGCAGACCTTGCTAGAGACCATGCTTTATTTATAAGTATGCTACATTGAGATGAACAATCGCAAGCCTAAAACTTCACGTACATCTCTAACAAGACCATATTCCATGGCTAAGCAATGGTTCAACATGAAAAATATAAGACTAAAGAAGCACTTCATGCAACACTAAAGTGGTGGCAAAAAAGTTCAAAAAATTCCAGTGTGCAAACCCAAACAAACAAACAAAGAGGTAAGCCTACCACCTTGATAGTACTCTGTTAAATTGTTTGACGTGAATGAAATAAAAAAACTAGAGAGAACAATAGATATTAACAATTAATATATATCTTTTAAAAACCTCTGGCCATGGTTACCAAATGCGCAAACATTATTCAACATCTAATAGAAAAATATCATGAACTTTGCAATCTTTTTAGAAATTAACAAAAAAAACCCCACCTAGGGACTTTATATTATTTTGCTGATCACGATATCCAACAAATAGAAGATTAGAACCCCCAGCCCCCCAGGCCAAAAAACAAAAAGAAAGAACTTGGTAGAGTTAAAATCAACTATTTTTCACAACTATCAATGAATTAATTGATAACAAAAAATTGGCACATAAGGCTAAGAAAGGATGAGAAAAGTGTCAATGACCTGACGGTTGTGTTGGAGCTCTTCATACTCTGCCTCTGCTGTTTTAATATCAGGGAGTACCTTATTTTGCATGACTCCTTCATAATGGATTCTCTTCTGATACAAGCAAGATCATCTAATTAGCATCTCAATGATTTTAAAAGCGAATAATATCAATCCAGCAGGGGAAAAAATAAAAAAACATACAGCCTCTGTGGCACGCAGTTCATCTTCAGCCAACAGTAATTCATGCTCGGCAACTTCAATGGCATCGATTTCCCCTTTTGCTGACTCTAAAAGATCAGAATGCAATGCAACTAGAGATCAGCATCTTTTCTTTAAGATGAAAGTACAATGGTCATGCTCTTAAATCATAACTCAGTACATGAAATGGTAATAAAATCCCATGGCCATGAATTGAGAATGGTAAGCACACATGCACAAACAGGAAGAAATAAAGATAAACGAAAATACCCACATTAGTTCTGATACATTAGTTATTATGAGGTAGCAAAGAGTTCCCATCAGCACTATAAGTCTACAAGAGAGCAATAAGGTAAACAAAGATAGAACAAAGATTGAATTAGAAGAAAATATGCTGATAGAGGTGTCAGAGTAGCATATAAGGAGAAAATAGTAAGGAGAATTATTTTTTACCATACGCTTCAGTACAGGGCAGTATGTCTCGGTACGGGTAGTTTAGGGATGGTTTCGAAAAACAAGGCCAAACCAACCAGGCCCGCACCGGTTCGGCTTGGTACAGGGTGAACCGAGCAACTCGGCCCGATTCAGCAAAACATGCTCTAAATAATAAGAAAAAAAATACTAATAAGATAAACAAATCAAAGCCCACATTTTTAGAAGTTTCAACGTATCCCAAATAATTAATTTCATGAATTTGCCAATTAGCTTGATCCCATATGCACATGTGCCAATTACTATATACATAACTCGTAGATCTACTAAGTTGTCTTATAGTTATTACTGGAAAAACCTTTTGCAATAGGCAACCCAGATACTTTGATACTGTGTAAACTACTGCTTAGGCATTTATGTCCAAAATTAAATAAACCTCCCCGCTTTTTTTGAGAACTAAGATGGGAGTTGAAGCCAAGTCCTTGCTACCTTCCTCCTAAGACTTCACCTACTGCATTAGTTACCACCCTCAAACTCCCTAAGTTTTTCAAGGAAACCCCAAATATTCTCCCATTTTTTAAGTTGCCAGCTTAAAAGAAATGTTTCTCAAACTTTTATCAGATCGTTATTTCATCTTTACTAAAAATCAAGCCAGTGATAGAAACCAACTTTAAGTATATTTGAGTTGGCATGCCAACCTGCATACTGACAATTAGCGCTGCTCAAAGAGAATTGGCTTAAAATACATCAAATCCAAACCTTTTACCAAGTTATGAAATCTAACCATATAGCTACATTGACCTGCATATACAGAGTATCATGCAATTTGGTGAATGTGGTTTAATATGCGAGTTCATTCTGCATCTAGTACTAGATCAACCAGAATGAGTATTTGGACTAGGATCTAAACTCAGACCACCCATTTACTCATATTACTTTTCAGAATGTATCCCATTTTACCAAGCCAAACTCAAAACTCAATTGAGATTTCAGATCTGGGTCAAGGAAACACCCAGCCAACATGTTTAAATTTTGAGGTCAATCACAATAGAGTTGCTTGTGTGAAGTCACTTCCCATTGCTGTCCAACAGAAGGTATAAAAGCTAACACAAATATTTTGAAGAAGTGGTCTGGCCAGCAGCTAGAAGAATGAAGGAGCTATGGTCTTCCGGGGTGGATTCCGAAGTTTAAGAAGCTGAGACGGCAATGAACACTAAAATAACTCTAAACCACCAAGCAAATGCAAGAAAATACACCAAATTGTGTTGAATAGACAGTCTTTTAAAAACAATAAATCAAAACAAAAAAACTGGAAGAAGGAAAAATCAGTTTGGTACTGGTCATGGGTTTGAGAGAGAGCTCATGAAGACTGTATAACAAAAGCTTGGATTTTCAAGCAAGGTGACTACAGTCTAGGCGACCATAATAATAATATTAATTAGAGGCCCCATCTACCAAAAGTAAATAAGCAAACAAGGTTCAAAGATTCAAAGTCTTTTGACTGTCATCCATTAAATGACATAATTTTGACAGTTTTCAATGATCAGAAGAAACTAGTCTTCTGTAAGGTGACCAATTAGGCAATCTAAATTTTTACCAAGTGGAAGCCTAACAGCCCCAACCAAACCTATGAAATTCAGATGGGTCATCATCCTAAATAAAAATCCACTACAAACCCATATCTATTTGTTTATACAAAAAAATAAATAAATAAACAGAAACAGTAAGATCAATTCTAAGAGGGTATGCCAGTGCTCGAGGCTCCCCTGTATGTGGAGATGCTATTTCCATGTTTCAAACCCATGATATCCAAATCATAATGAAGCAATCTTACCACTACACCAAGGCCCACCCTCACAATCATACAAAAGCTAAAAGAAATAAATTTGAGAAGCTATGTAGCACTCCAATATATTTTCTTTTATATCACATAATTCTAAATACCAATATGTACATAATAACAAAGAAATAAAATGCTATCTTGCATCAAAGTATTTGGAATGTAATTACAAATTTAAGTGATAAAGTAAAAGATTATGATAGCTACTCCAGCATTTATATTAGCAAAATATCATGTAAGAACGTATAGACATATGCAAGGATTGCATAACTATCCCGAATCATCCAGTTCGGGGTGTACCGAACCTTATCAATGGTGGATCAGGACAGTTTTGGCATTCGAAATAAAAAAATAACGAAAGAGAGGGAGAAAAAAGAGAGAAAAGAGAGAGATGGAGAGGGAGATAGGATAGGCAGAGGCCACCGAAGCTCAGTGGCCTCTACCAGCCTCTCTCTTTTCCTCTCCATCCCTCCCCCTTCTCTCTCTCTTTTCCTCTCTCCCGTTCTCCCTCACCCTCTCCCTCAACCTCTCCCTCTCCAGTTGGTTTGGGTCCAGGACGAAATGGCAAGGAGCATGCTGAACCATACCACCGACCGACTAGTCCGGGCTCCAATACCGGCACAATGAATCTAGAACATATGTGTACAGAGCATGTGCACGTGCAAACATATAGGTGTGTTCACATGTCTGTGCATGCATGTAGTTTATATGAATACACAACATAAAAAATGGGGGAAATGTAGAAGCATACCACACAAGTCTTCAATGGATTTTTTTAAGTCACTAGCTTTCTCTTGTGCCACGGTCATCTTTACACAGAGTTTCTCCAGTAACATATCCTTTCCTTGTATATCATCTTGCACTTGCTAAAAAGAAAGAAAGGAAAAAAGACAAAAAAGGGTAACTTTTAAAAGAGAATGTCAAACATATGATCCCTAAACACAGTCTTGATCACCAAAAGGTAACTTGGAACAAACCGAGATTTCTTGGTAAAGCTCCTCAACATTCATAGGGTCATCATTTTTCTGAGAGGCATAAGAGTTCTTCATATCCCGCAAAGCAAGTTGCTTAGACATCAAATGCTTTTCTTCATTTATTCGTCGCCTCTAAGAGATTTTTAAAAACAAAACAAAAAAAAAAAGATCAGGCAGTAAAGAAAAGATATCAGATGGCAATAGAAATCTTTAGATGGCAACAGAAATCATTACCTTTGTATTCTGTACTTTGAGTTCAAGATCCCGAAGTGCTTCCTCAGAATCTCTTTTCCTCCCTCTGCCTTCTTGAACAAGTTCTTTGACCTTAGAGGCTTCATTTTGAATATTGTAAATTTCATCATCAATAGAACCGCACAGCCGGCCACCCCTGGCCCTTTTGTTTGGAGGAAGGGTGGTCTGGACTGAACCTCTATAAAACCTGATATACCATGAAACAACAACCACCAACATGACGATGGCACTAAATTGCAAGTCCAGGACTGAAATTTGATAACATTATTCCCAATGAAACAATGAACACATGCCTTTTAAAAATCTTATTGAAATCATGATGAGGTTCGCTACCCTTATTTTTTTTAATCGATATAAAATCCTAAAATAAGAGAATAAAATCACATTTAAATTTCATCATATTCAATCCATAGATATTCACCGAGTACAGCTAGATGCAATGTATGGAAGAAAAACCTGCATGTTAAATATATCTAAGTGATGTTACTCCATCCATTTTGACTTTAGATCTTTTGAATCATCTGAACTTGTGAAAAATCTAAGAAACTCTAGCTAGCTAACTCTGTTTCCTTATTTACTAGGATGTTGATCAGGTTTCTCTTATCAAGGAGTCCTCAATTCATTGTTATTATGATCAGTCACCTAGGCACCTTGGTGACAGAAACGACTCGGCATACCAAGGCAAGCCTCCTGAATTACATATAGATCAAAGAGATCACCTTTACATATGTCTATGGATGGGCTTATAATCACATGTAAACACACACATACATATATCTATGTCAGGACGTGTATGTGTGTGTGGGTGAAATATGAAAGTGACATATATACACCATTAGTACATGTAAATGCATTACTACTATCCATACATGCATATATACAGTCATAATACTAATGTGCGTGTGGGTTGTAAAAGTACTTGATCCTAACTTCTTTTACAAATGAAACATGGATGCTAACAAGGGAGTGAGTTTCATCAGACTGGATAGCAGGAAAAAAATTAGTATAATTAACATATCTATTTTAAGTTGAGTCAAGTGGTTGCAAAATGTCATTCATTCAAACACCAGACCCAAGCCCTAGCCTCCAGCAAGAATGACAACTAAGGGAGCTTGGCAATCTCTTGCACTCTAGCTTAGAAAACAATAACATTTATCATACTTTAAATAATTTATTTTTACAGTTCAGTATCAGTTTTATGAGGGCAGGCCTTGTCAATAGTAAAATTGCTCCATTATGACTAGGGTTGAGCAAATAACCGAAATCTGAAGAAACCCACCCAATCCGACCCAATAAACATCGGTTTTGGTCGGTTGAAAGACATAAATCGGGTGGAATCGGATTAGGATTTGTAAAAAATTGATTATTTACGGTCGAATTCGGTTCCTACACTTATAAATCGTATGAAACCAAACCAAACCGATATAGTATTTCACAAAATGACTTTTATTTTGCGACGGCGTCGTTTAAACTTCAATACTTTATTCTAAAAAACACCGCGTCACTTATTTGGATTCATGAAAATATTAATATTGAATTGTTGATGGAAGTACATCAATTTGAGACAATTCTAAAGTGAATGCTTTCAGATGTAGTTGCTTTCAGATGAGTAAATCTTTTATTTTTTTATTTTATTTTATACAGATTCAAAAATAAATCCAAAATTTATAACTTATAAGGTTTATACCTTTTTTGCATTAAATTGATAAAAAAAATGCAAATAAGCTTAAGTGGGCCAACATTGGACTTAAAATCAATATTTGATCAACATTAAAGCCCAAACCGACACAATCCATCCGAACCCACTACAAAACATTCACTTCAGTTTCAAACAGTTTATACATGATCAACGGTTGGCAACGGGTTGAATTTTCTTCAACCCAATTGGGTTCGGTCGGGTGAAATTTTTTTCTCAATCCGACCAAACCCGATCCGTGCTCAGCCCTAAACCACCCCCCCCCAATGGCAGGAGCCTCGTGCACTAGGACATCCTTTTTTTAGTATAAATTTTATAAACTACAATATATCTTTAGTATAATTTTAATTGTCTATGCTCACTTATGTCTTAAAGAGCATAAAAATGATAATTTTTACAGAAATGCATAAAAAAACAGATGCTGTAACTGAAGTAGCTGAATTAAGAGAACAACTAACTTTGCACCAAGCCTCTTGCCTAGGTGCTTGGGTAACCACCTAGCAATAATCTAAATCCATTGTTTAGCATCACCCAGGTTATTTGATGATCAAGCCTCAATATATGTTTCACAAAACCAGATGATTTTCATTCTCAATTCACCTTCTCTTTTGACAAAACTGCCTCATATTCTTCGGTTCATTTTGATTTGGAGTTTCTTGACAGAAAAGG
Organism: Elaeis guineensis; assembly: GCF_000442705.2. NCBI lineage: Eukaryota > Viridiplantae > Streptophyta > Magnoliopsida > Arecales > Arecaceae > Elaeis > Elaeis guineensis. Next base: position 16,990,157 of record NC_025996.2, read on the forward strand.
TGAGAAAAACAAAGGATCAAAAAAAGTTAACCGCATGCATATGGGCTCTCTTTCCATTTTTATATTCGGGACTTTCACACAGAATGGGACAGCTTTCAAACTTGGAGCTTAAACCTCTCTGTGAACAGATGGTGGGGAGTGATTCATGTATTAGCCATGGTTTCAAAAAGGTTTCCAAACTAGTAAGTAGTTTTGCAGGTTGTTGGAATTTTTCCAAAAATGATACTGAACAAGAAACAGGACAGATTCAGATTCATTAAGATACTAAGATAGGTTAAGGTTTCAAATCAAACATAGGGTGCAATATTAAAACATTAGAAAGCAAAGAGGATAACTGACAGAACTGTAACTGAAAGAGCTGCCACACATCAAAATTCACATGTCACCCAACTGCTTTTCATGGAGCATCAACATAAAAAATGAATCATCAGGCTTCTTGAGACTGGCCCAGTTGGAAACTAACCCAGAATTTTTCTGCCAAGCCCAATCAAGCCAGCTAGATTTTGACATCTTAGTATCAACTGATCTTTGTGCTGTATTGGTATTGCTCATGGTGTACTTGTCGTGTTCTTCCTATCCATTCACATACACAAACAGACCCCTAAAGCATACCTTCATCTCCTTTCTATATCCTCATTAAAGGACCTGTTAGAATAAATTCCGCTAACTGCATAATCGTTTTAATTTTCTTGCTTCCTTCCTTAAAAAGGTACTTTATCCAACTGGCCCCCACCAACTGATCCAGTAACATGAGATTCCCCATATCTTATGGACTCTAGATCTCATTTTCTAACATTTGATCTAACTACACAATTTGTGTTTTACATATAAAAAATCATCATCTAATATTTCACATTTACTTCCTAGCTTTCTTCATGTCTCAGCCTATTACCTTGTTGGATGGCTGTCTATATACTTATAACCGCAGTCTTATAAATTCAGATAGTCAAATTCCAATCAGATATCTTTCGATCCTGCATCACAAATTTTTAAAAATATGGGATTCTCCATAAATACAAGAAAGGCATTAAATAAAATCAACAAAATGAATGAACTAACAATATAAAGAATTTTATTTATTCTCGCTGTCCTGATCACCTTGCCACCCTTTTTCATTTTGATAGTCTTCTCAAGACCAGATAAAGGGGGAAAAGAAAGAAAAGACAAAAAATATCATAATTCACAACTTCATCGAACATTCTTCAGCAACTAATTCTTAAGAAACCAACAGGCCATGTTATCCACATTTCATTTTGAAAGAACAGATTATCTGGCTAGTCTCCTGTCAAGGGCATGGTTGACATATAAATTATTCTCCCAAAAGTGCTAAATAATATTTGCAATGAAAATTAGATAAATATGGGGCAAATGAAACCCAAAAATGATACTAATCAGATTATCATAATTTCAAGCACATATGAATATACTGTTCAACTCTTGGATATCTTTCTCCACTCATTCAATTGGCAGTTTCATGTATGGTCAGATGGTCAGGAACCAAGATCAAAAAGATTGCAGTGGACAATAAACAAGAAAACATGATCTGGATTCTAGTTTCTCGTTAACCATGAAAAACTGTTTTTTTGACAAACCCAATAATGTCTTATGGTTAAGAAAGACAAACTTCTGTTTATGTCACTAGCCACATTTAAAGTTGCAAGCGCTCAGGTCAGATCAGGGTTTAGCACATGCAAAATCCTCTAGATAGATGAATCAGATTGAAATTCTGAATCCAAGCCTAATCCACTTCCATTAAGATTGACTAGACATGGGATTAGGAATATTCCAAACACAAACCATGAGAAACACGTATAAATTGGTTAGTGCATTATATCCTAAACATATTGTGCAAGCCGACAACAATTAAACAACACGTAGACATTGTCAACAACCAATTGCATGAGTTGTTTCATGTTTGGATCAGGTTACTCAGAGCCTGTTTTGTATCATTTTGGTTTAACTAGAAAATAGTGAAAGGTCACATAGAAATTGATGAAGATCAATGTTCTGAAACCCATTTCAGTCAAGTGGGTCTCTCTGTTCGACACCTAAGTCAGCTTGAGATCCAAAATTTATAAATAAAAGATCCTAAGCCATTGATCCAGATGATTCGACTCACTAACTTGCTCATACCATTCCATTTCAGTGGTTCAACATGACCCACTTAAGATATTTAGAGGGAAAAGACTCGAAGAACCAAGAAGGATCAAGCATTCGTGGAACCCTTCTTTCACCTATTTTTTCTCCTTTTTTTGGACCCACCTCATCCATTGCTGGTATACCTTCATTGCCTAGCTCCAATGAAGCCTCATCCCCAATCTCCATTGCAGGTGAAGCCCTCCTCCAATAAAACAAGGGTGGCCTTCTTGTCACCATGGACGTCTCCAAGATGTCCTTCATGCCATTGTTAACTACCTTTAACCAAGATGAGATCTCCAAAAGCATCCACAATTGGCTCTAACTGCAACCCAATCTTACTCCAGATGGTGATCGCTTCTTCCTCATGCTTTCTGCCTCAAAAAATAGAAAAACCTAATCCTAACTCCTAATCCGCATAGACCCATAGGGTTTATCCTCCCTCCCTCATCAGATGAAAACACCCTCCTCTCTGTCCAGTGGCTTAAGGCCGTTCCCCAATGCAGCCCCTAGCTGATGCTGGGCAATTGTAGGATGGTGATTAATGTTAGACATCCATAGAAATGGATAAATAAGCTGAGCTGGTGGTCAACCCATGGTCAACAAATAGTTACCGAAAAAGCCTAAGCCAGGTCACCAGGTTCCAAACATTGTTGGAGAATAGCATTTGCACAAAATTTCTGCTATTCATTCCTTTTAACTTCACTCTTTTTGAAAGTAATAAATCTTTGCTACCAAACGCTATAAAGATTCTGTAAATAATTTGAAAAGAACAGAAGTATTCCATCTTACATGTTGTTTTGTCTACTTTATTTTTCTTTTTGTGTTTCGAAAACAAAAACATAAAAAGAAAAAAAAAATACCAACAGGTCCTTAGTGATCCACATCCAATCCATATTCAAAACAGGCCAGATCTGTCAATCCGAGCCCGATCAAATAACTTTGGCTTGGACTGGGTCAGGTAGATATTTGGGTTAATTCCTAATCAGAAGCAGGTGAGGCCAGTCTTAACTCTCTTGAAGTCAAAGCCAGATTCATAAACAAAAATTCCAAAAATTTTGTAGAGTGCAATATGTGAAATGACAAAGATATTCTATAATGTATCATACATGATATTGGGATAATGCGGACATCAATATGAAAATTATCGATACTTAACAAAACCATTTTTAGTTTTTGCATTAAGCATATTGTAGAGCACTTTTACATAAATTCGATGATATCCTCCATGTGCTTCATTTAGCTTCTCATGAGTGTCCAAAAGTATCTCCTGGCTACTTCTCTTTTGGAAGCCAAAATTACTTCACTTACCAAAAAAAAACTTTCTTAAAAAACAAATCAGAACATAGAAAACACTTACCGCACAAACTCTTTTCTGTTATTCTTTTCAAGGTATTATCTACTCATATACCTCATTCATTAGATACATTCTTCCCTTCTTCTGGTGGGAAATACATTGTTCTTCAACCATAACACAAGCAGACTTTTCGAGCTGAAAAATATTTTAGCAATTCAAATGTGATATTGTGCATTGCTACTTAACATATCACCATGAATGTCAAAACAGGAGATTAAGCCAGAAAAATAAATATGAGATGATGAGATTAAAAGAAAACGAACCCCAACATTAAAAGCTTACATTCTATATCCATCAGAAGTGTATACTTCCTTCATATTTTGAATTCTCTGATCAAATGCAACAGATTTTCCCATCTCATAATCTTGAACAAGCACTTGCCTCTCAACATTGCCCTAAAATAGAGATGATATGATAACAATCAAAAGCATGAATATAACAATAAAAAAGCTCCATGACGGACAACACGAAGCATGGTGAAATTTCCTGTCATTTAAGCAAAACATGCGGTAGCAACAAGTGATAAGTTCCTGCCATTTATTGCACTGTAAGAACTTCGATCTTTGAACATACTTGAGATAAGTGAGGGGCTGGCTAAAAATATTCATAAAACAACATAATATAAGTTCAAGTTGTTATGGCACACATATGCAACATCCTGCCCAAGAACCGCCAATAAGTAGAAAACAAGAGGAAATACAAAAATATGTTACCAAAACCTTATATTAAACAATGGAGTTCGTGACCAAATTATCTTTATATACTTGACATATTGCATCTAAGTGGATCATGACAGTTTTGCAGTTCTTCATGCACTGTCCACAAGTCAAAAATACAAACACAGATTCATTGAAGCAAACCTCAAACACCCAACTCACCCACCCAGCCCCCCACCAAAAAGATTAAAAAGAACTTCATAAATAGACAAAAGTAGAGTAGAATCAACTTGTTGTGGAATGATCATTAACAAAGAAATTAAGATTAGATACCAATATAAAAGGTGACACATGTAGTCACTAATAGATGCATATTACTATGCCATTTCACACACAATCATTTATAATGTGACTCCTTTTGTCTTTTCTACATCTCAACAAAAAAAAAATGGGATCAGACATTTACCAGCAGTTCAGAGAAAATGATATGGCAAAAGCAACCTAGTTTATGTGAAGTAAGTAGAAATGTTTCTAAAGAATTAAAAAAATTGTGGTATAAGACAAAAATGCATATCATATCAAAGAATTTTCATGTTGCATACTTACTATATCCACCAACACATTAATTATAGTAGGATTGTCAGAATGTATAACAGAAAGAATAGTCGGATGATTTGTCGAAGGAAGCATGTAGTTTGGGATGTTCAACCTGCAAATATAAACTCATAATATCAATGGACAGACCTTTTTCCTAATCACAAATGAAAACCAGAATGCCGCACCAAAAGGTACAATCCACCTGAGTATAGAGTGAGGTGGAGGAGGTCTTACCGAGGTCTAGAAAAATCATATATAATGATCTGAAGGTTCGCATAGTTTGCTTCTCTTGCACAAGCTCGTAAAAGAAGTGAATCTCTATGATCGGTGACTATGAAAGCATCCAGCAACCGCCCAACAGCACAATCAACTGCTAGGGCCCAGATGTCACCACTAATCAATATCTGTCATAAAAACATTTTTTTTTCGGTCTGAGAAATTATGATGCGTTAAAAGCAGAAGTTGTGGTATTGAAAGTGCATGTGCAGAACTGCAGATACACAACAAACTTGCAGAATATTCTCAACATACATCTGCACGAGATGCATGCCATACACTTGAACTATGAGTGAAATTCATTTTGCATAAGGTCACCATTACAAAGAATATATGCTCCCTGAGAAATACAAACCCAATTTAAAACGTCCAACCATTCCGTCTACAGGCAGCTTGAGGCAAATCTAAATGCAGTTGTTCACATAAGCATGTATATGTATGTAAGCAAATTGTGTGATTGAGAGAAAATTGTGTTTATGGCCAATAAAGCATGCTCGAACTAGATAATATAGTGACAGATTCCCCTTATTCAATAATTTTCAGATTACTCCGGATACTTTTCAATCAAAATTCTTCTCTTTGAACTAGGAAGAAAGGAACCAGAGAGAAGGAAAAGAGAAAAAGAGAGGAGAGAGAGGGAAAGGGTGGCCAGAGAAGATGTCGGCGATGGCCATAGGCGGACCGCGGGCACGCTCGGAGGGCCACCAAGGCCTCCGCTTCCTCCAAATCGTAAAAGAGAGAGATACAGAGAGGGGGGAGAGAAAGAAACAGGGGAGGGGAAGCCGGTATAGAGGCCGCCGAAGGGCCTCCGAACAGCGAAATCACAGCCCGCCGAACGGCGATCACCCCTATTTCACGGAGGTTTTGTTTTGACACACCCATTATTGGTTTCACTGTTTCTGCGGTTTTTTAAAAAAGTTCTCAAAACAGTGAAGCTGACAATGGATTTGCCGACTGCACCATACATCATCATTTTGAAAAAAAAAAAAGACGATGAATAGGGACGATTACCCCTGTTCCATGGTCGTGGCTCTGCCTGCACCTTTTCCGCTGTCCAGTAGCCACGGCGGCCACCCAGTAGCCTCTCCGTCAGCTACGCTCCCTCCGATACCCTCACTCCCCCCTTCTCTCAATCTCTCGATTAAACGCCCTATTGAGCAACATAGAGCCGCGAAGGCCTCTACAGCCCTCCGACGGCCTTGACAGGCTACTGCTGGCCCTCCAACAGCATCGTCCACTCTTTCCCTCCCCTCCTCTCTCTCTTCTCTCTCCTCTCCCTCGTCCGGTGTTCCGATTTGGAAGGCCGAATCATCCCGGTTTGCAGCCAATCTAGCTCGGAATGCCTCGAACAGCTCAATTCAGGACAGTTCGGCAAACGATGACTGGTAGGGTATAGGCCACTATAGCATAGCATCATACCGGTACATGGCCCACCTCCATGTATGGGTACAACAAAAATTGGGCTACTGCATGTGTATCATTATAGTACTGGTATGAGGGGTTTATCACTACAAACAACATAGCTGGTAAAAACCGATCAACACCTGTCTTTAAAACCTTGGTGCGAAGAAAATTAAACAAATTAAGATCTAAACATGTACAAAAAAAGATGCCAGAAACAGTAATAAGAAGAGCCACCAGGAAAGGGCAAATCAAACCAATATCATTTTGAATTCTTACATTAAGCATTCTTGTAAGTTGTAAGTGTCTTTTGCTGTAAAAAGCAACTGTTGTACATTCAAAATGAGTATTTGTGCATCAGTTCAGAAAGCTAATACCAAATTCTGCTGAAGAAGCAATCGCAGAAAACAAACATATGCAAGCAAGCATTAAAAAAAAAAAAAACATGCAGCTAACATTTTATGTACCACATGGGCTCCAATTGGACCAATAGGAGGGCTCTTAAATTTTCTGTGGTGTCTTTCAATAGCCTGTAAGAGATTCAGAACTCTTCCTCCTCCAAAGGCTGTTACCTACACAAAAAACTGCCATATTGATAGACAATGTCATAGCATATCTCAGATACACATAAAAAATGCACATGCATGAATAAAGACACTTCAAGACAAGCAAAAATTAAGCAAATCTCTAGGATGGATCAGTAGAATAGCATATAATCATTCAAATAGACCTTGTTCATTCGGTGTTGCTGAAGCTCATTCATCTGTGAGCATAAATCACGATATCTTCTTTCATGTTCTTCAATCTGCAAATATGAACTAATTACAATCTCTAGTATAACAAATATGATCTGTGTAAAAGTGCAGCAGTCATCAAAAAAAAAAAGGCTTTATAACATAGGATAATAAGAGTACAGATGATTTTCATCTATTTACACACTACACTAAAAATAAATGAGAAAAAGTTATCACAGGATGACATTAGGCATTAAACATAGATAACATAAAATAGGGGGGGAAATATTGTAGGTGATTATTCCTTTGGCAAATTTGCCTGTGCACGTACCCTCTTCAAAAAAATCACAGCTAAAACAGGCGCATCATGCAAACAGAATTCCTCATATTACGCCTGAGGAAAAGTGCTCCCTAAAAAAGCTTACAAACAAACACATGGAGACCACATCATATCTGCATTTTGGTTCATTCAACCACCCACAAAGTGACACAAATTTTTTTTCAAAAAAAAAATAGCTATTATGTCTAAAAGGTTAACTTCCCTTCAATTTAAAATCTAGACAAATGGGTATCTGGCACTATTTCCTATCATAACATATTTTTAGAAAAATTTTAAAATCCTAAAGTTTAGCACCAACTTTTGCACATTCTTAAGAGGAGTCCTACTGTAAAAAGGATTTGAACTTATCACAATAAAAAAATACAGTCCTTGTTCCTTAAAACTCATCTGGCGAACTTTGGAATGTATACATGCAACTTATGGTTGCTGACCAGCAGGTACCTAGCAGTATCCAAATAACAATTTCTTAAAGTGTATTTAATTCTCAACAGGATTTAGCATCCATCAAGCTCAAGCAATTCATATCGAAACAAACACCATATGAATCCCCAACGGAATATGTTCCAAAAAAAATTACCAGTAAACATGAAGAAATTCATGCATACAAAGATATTTACTCACACTTCGGCTCAACTTCCAAAAAAAAAAAACTGAAAAATGGCTTACTAGATCTGCAGTATCCAAAAAATTGAATTGTGAAACTTTGAAACTTTATATACTGTAACTTTCTTGTGATATTGGAAGCAAGAAATTTTTCCCGTCACAAATGCAGCTTGCTAATTAGCAGGTCAAACAGATTGCCATCCAACATGCTTGGCAAAAGTGGCTACAAATGTAAGATTAAGAATACACACACTCAAGATATTTACTTGAAAGGCATGGATTACAGTATTACATAGTTCCAATTTGATCCAAATTTTACAGATGCAATATATTTTAAACTAGTCAGGGTCTATTTGGATGGTTGGACCCAAAATCCTATAAGATTCGTGGCCCGACCACCAAAAATATAGAATTATAGGTTGGACCATGCCTATTTTACAACTATCCAAGACCACTTTTTGAGTGGGCTGGCCCAAATCTCATAGGGACAAAAAAAAAAAAAAAAAAAAAAAAAGACCAGTTGAGATCCTCTTTTTCTCTGTATGGGATTCGGGCGAAACCACTCAAAAGTGGTTCTAGATGGTTGTAAAATAGGCCTAGCCCAGCCTATAATTCTATATTTTTGTTGATTGGGCCATGAATACCGTAGAATTTTGGGCCCAACCGTCCAAACAGGCCCATAAGGTTTTAAATCCTGTAGGATTGGGCTGCCCTAGTTTGCTCATGGAACAGGCCAGGCCAGGTTTTCCCATGGAGCGAGATGCAATGCCGTCCTGCCCCATCCTAACACTTGAGATGGAAAATGTCCCAAGACATCTCGATTGGGATTCTGAGACGATGGCAAGATAATTCTGTCACAACATATGGATAGTACCCCCACCTCAATGTCCCGTGGGACGTCCCATTGGGACCTAAATCCTTGAAACTAGTATTGGTGATGTACAATCAGGATCATTCAAGTAGGATCAATCGAATGGACAATGCCAGGTCAAAATTTTATTTTCTCGACAATTTTAAGCGGACATTTCTAGGCTGCTCATGGTTAGGCATGATCAGGTCATCCAATTTCACACCTAATCCAGCTGGCAGCTACATCTAAGGTTTTAAATCCCATGGGATGGAGATATCTCGATATCTTCATGGAACGGAATGGCCCGCTATCTCGTCCTATCCCGACAGCCATCCCGATTATACATCCCGATAGATATCCTCCATCTCTCTAACATTTTCCTTTCTTTATTTTTTTCTTTCCTTCCTTCCTTTCTTTTTTTCTTCTACCTCCCTTTCTTTCCCTTTTTCTTTTTTTTCTTATCCCTTCATTTCTTTCTTTCTTTTTTATTCTTCTATCTCTTTTCTTTTTTCCTTCTTTCTTTCTTTCTTTTTCTTCTCCCTTTCTTTCTTTCATTTTTCTTCTTCTTTCCGTTCACCTTTTTCTTTTTTTCATCTTTCTTTTTTCCACTTCTTTCCCTACTGGAAGGGTTTCGAAGTCCCGACCCCACTCTGGTCCCATTTTCTCACAGGAACGGAACAGGACAAGGCGGCCAGGATGCCCCCCGTCCTGTCGGGACGTAAAACCTTGGCTAGATCTCATATCGGCACATGTATTCAATCCACAAGTTCACATTTCAGATCTAAGCTTGAGCCCAAATTGGATCAGATCAAATTTTGCACAGCCCACCCCATGCACAGGTTGTGTCAGTTCAGAATTGGATCAGATCTGGGTCTACCCCGCCCACCAGCATATGACTTAACCTAATATCTATATAAATGCTTAAGTGTGCAGCTAAAACTAAGCGGTGCCAATTTGCCAACAATATGCAGTGACCAAGTTCTGACATTTTTTACAATGCAATAGATGATTCGAAAGCTCATACACCCAGATTAATATAATCTCAATGACAAATTTTCATACATGAAATGAAAAGTAGACAAGGTTATATTCATATGAGCAAAGAAGTCCCTCAAATATTTTGGAAACATATAAAACTGAAAGCATCATAATACTAATATTTCATTTTTGCAGCAGCTTGCAAATAACTTTTAGTTTGATACTAAAGAAAACCGAAACCAACTTTGAATTACTACAACACGCACTTGAGACACTGCACACCAGATCGCTCACTCAAAAGAGGGTTAACCAGCTAACTTAAGTGCTCACTCCCAAACCATTTTTCAGAGACAGCAGGCATTTATTATTAACACTTGACCTGGTAGCTTGCAACAAAATGGTCGGAAAAAACAGCATTAACAGCTTCAATTTAAGGATATCAACTGGAAGGAGTCAAGAAATACTTCATTTGAGGAGTCCTAAACCTCCAGTTTTTTTTTTGTAAAAATTACCCAAGATAAGGAGAAGAATAATAGCTTTCAAAAAGAGCATATCAAAGCAAAAATTGACAATAATTGAAACAATAAAAAAAAAAAAGAGCATATCATCATGTGAAGGAAAAACACATAATGCCAGGAAAATGCTAATCTTTGGGACAAATGATATCAGCACAGTAGCTACTTACAAAAAAAAATCGCAAACTGGATAGATATGCCGAAAACCAGCAGATATGCATATAAAGCCAGTTGAAGATAGACAATTCAAGAACTTGAAACATGAATGGAGAATTACATGGAGCAATTTTCACTCTACGTTATTATTAGCACCCCAAAATTGCATAATAATTTTCCCAGCAAAATGACAGAAGGGTGGAGAAATTATGCACTAATAATTACAAAGACAAGATGGTATCTGAGCAGGACTCATGCCTCTTTAGACATATCATTGGTAGCATTTTTGGCTGCGGATAACTTTTCGAATAGTGAATGTTCTTCCTCCTGCAACCTGAAACAAATTACTAGAAAATTGAATTAAAATAGCAAAAGGATACATAACCACATTAAAAGTCGAAATGCAAAACAGAATAAAGAAAGAAATTTGGTAACCTTGCAACAGTTCTATGATATACATCAACATCATCCTGCAGTTTCTTTATTCGTTCCTCAATCTCACATTCTTCAGCCTTCAGTTTAAAAGGCAGATAAATAAGAGAGGAAATCATACAGCATGATGTACAAAAAAAAATATCTGAACTAATTAATAATTCAATAGTTCTGAGTTCTGACATAACAGAAGACTAAAGAGCGGGCATCAGATAATCAAACTGCAAGTTATTTTTCCATCAGAAATAGCTATACATATAACACATTGTACTGCAATTGTTTCACATAACACAGAGTTCCTCCCTGCAACATTTAAGGAACTTTCATTAACCATAGCTGATGAGCACTAGATCAACTAATATCATAATCTATTTTCTTGGGGCATTTATATCTAAGGTGTCACCTTACAAGGAGTTGCTTAATATTTTGCCAAAAGTCAAGTGATGTCCTTTACAAACAGTCCTAAATTTATGCCCTCCTTATCTCCTCTAGCATCACAGAATACATAACAACCCCCTGAAAAACCCCCGCCACATAACTTCAGCACTTAATTATTCTTCTTGTGGACCAAATTGTCCCTTCTTCTAAGTCCTAACTTATAATCAGCTGCTCAGTGCTGGTCAACTCTCATCAACTTGCAGTGTTTTCAAAATACTCTTTTACTCCCAATATCCATCCAAAGACTCAACAAATTCCTCTATTGCATACAGCCCATCATTATCCAAAGCTTGAACATAATATATCATTACTCATTCTGATTGGCATATGGCTGATGCCTCCTGTATTCTTTTCTTGCAGCCATCCAGCTTTATTATGAGGCATCATACATTCATACTATCAAAGAGTCATTCCACATTTAGAAAAACATGCTGGATCAAAAGATTCAAGCTCTCCCACATATGCATATCTAGTCCTAGCTCTAACTCCAGAGCTGGTCACAATCATCTATAAATGGATCTACAAAGTAAAAGCAAGATTCATTTGTTCAATCAGCAGCTGCAAAGCAAGTTAACTGCACTATAATTCACTTGGTAAATTTTGTCCTCCAATTACAGTCACAATCATTAATGCCTGGTCTACAGCCACCCTCCAGCCACTTTTCACAATTTTGACATTATGCACCTAGCTATTCACAAACTTAAACCATTTGTGCTTCACCTGAGAATTCTTTTATATATTTGCCTTTTCAAATCTATGCTCTCTTACATGATGGTTCATCCTTTTTCTTGAGAAAGAGTGAGGCCTGATTCTTTGACAAGCTTGCATGATGTTTCCCATTGTATCACATCTGACAATGGTGTGATCAAAAACAGAAATTGTGTCCAACATTATTCACTTGATTATCCAATGCCAATTAGGTGCCAAATTACTCACTAATTCAAAATAAATAAGAGTTTCAAAATCTCAACGTCAGGAAACAGTAAAAAGAGCTAATAGCCTAAACGCGCTCTTTTTGCAAACTTATTATTCTTGGTTAACAAAAGTTTTGTCAGTAGAAGCACCTACAGAAATCCCACTCATGCTCCGACAAATGGTAGAATGAAAAGACTAAATCCAGCTCATCAAGAACAGAAAATGGAGCTCTCTTCTGCAACATAGAAAATTATCTTAGTAATGTATATAGGATAGTTGACATCAGCACTTTAAGCATCAAAACATACTGCACAGTGCAAGACATACCACACTGACCTAATATGGTACAGTACTAGTACAGGGTCTTGATATGCCCTGTACAGAGACATGGTATGCGTACTATGTGACTCCAACGGTGTACCATGAATCACTGGAGGTGTATAATACTGTACTGCACTAGCAAGGTCCCAGTATGGAGCCCTTGGTTGGCACAAGAAGCATCATCCTACTGCCTTAAAAATATCTTAAATTAGTATTTGAGTTTTTTTCCTTTATGAGCTGAAAAGGTTTCTCCCTTTACAACATTCTGCAACTTGAAGTTACCCACTCAAAAGTGCTTTTTATCGCAATGAAGATATATCTCCAACTTGACCAATTGCATATGTAACGTATTCAAACCATGATACAAACCTACAAAGCTCTCTCCATTATTACTGAGCCAGCTCTAGCCCCCATTACATATCACCAACTTAAGTATGGTCCATTTGTTTGGCCATTTCTAGGTCAAAAATTGCACATGCAATTTGTCCAGCGACCAGCTTGTTAAGTATTTCCATCTCTTCTCTAATATCTGACCAACAAAGTCTTGGATAAGTTGCCAATATGTGACTTGCAAAAACCCTCACCTGCTACCTTCTTTCTCACTTACAAGCGATCGCCATGGTTGATTAAGTCAACAACACTAACACTTGCTATTCCACCATATGCATCTTCATCAGAGAATAACTCCGTTCCAAGAAGCATATATAGCAAGATATTAAACCCAGGATTTAGGCCAGGTAATTTGTAGATGACCCTCATGATTAGGTTACTTGACACAGCCGCCTTCCCTCTAACCTAAAGCATAACAGTCAGCAATCCCTCGCTCATTTGAGACCGCAAGTGCCATATGGATTGTTGGCTCAGGAATCTCGTGTATGCACACACATGCATCATGATTCATTTCCACTTTAAATGAAAATGCTATGAACGTCTTACTTCCCAGCACAATATCCAATTTACTAAGTACATGTTGATTTGTTCATGAAGACTTGTACCACCACATGCTTACAATTTTCAGTATACTCCCCTTTGTCTATGAATCTTTAATACTTTTAGGAAAATGATTGTAGATCCATATAACATATATAGCATTATATAAAGAATATGAATGCATTTTGTAACTTATATACCACATCTGTAAGCAGTCATGTCCTATTTTACTTGTATATGGTACACTAATAGTCTGTAATACTGAACCAATGCACCTTAAATAAAATCACTTATTATGTTACCCAACAATATCAAGCGACAATTTTAAATGCTAGGCAACAATTGAGTCCATTAGCCATGTACACAACATCCATAAGTTGTTTAAACACCATTTAACTGGGTAAGCAGTAGTGATAATTTAAGGTACAATTTAGTCAAATTAGATTAAAATATTTTATCTTGCACTTAAGGAATTAGGTGTGTAGATTTTTAAATGGTAAAAATACAATATTTAACGCCAAGTATAACATATATAAGGCACTGAGAAAGATTGCAAAACATAAGGAAAGAGATCTTGGACATCCTCAACCCAAGAAGGCAAACCGGGACCTGTGCCGACCGACCGGCAATACGAACCGGCATGGATCCATACCGGACCGAACCAGACCGGCATGAACTGACATAAAGGAGAAGGGAACCAGGGAGGAGGAAAAGAGAGAGGGGAGAAGAAAAAAAGAAGGGAGGGGAAGCCATCGGAGAGGCCGTCAGAGGGCCTCCGGCCAGCCACCATGGTTGCCGGATGGTGCAATCAACACCTACAGCACCGCGGAGTGAAACAAGGACGATCACCCCTATTTCACAGAATTTTTTTTTAAAACCCAGAGTACGATGGAGCCGAGAATCTGGCTTCACTAGTTTAACTTCTTTTTAAAAAAAATCTCAAATAGTGAAGCCAGCAAAGCCATTGCCGGCTTCATCATTCATCGGCATTTTTTTAAAAATGCGATGAGGGAATAGGGATGATCGTTGCGGCTCCGCCCAGACGTTTTCCACCATTCGATGGCCACGGCAACAACCCGATGCCTTCCGACAGCCTCTTCACCGGCTGCACGACCCTCCGTACCGTTGCTCCCTCTCTCTCTTGTTTAAATGCCCTATCGGGCGACACCAAGTCACGGAGGCCTCCCTGGCGCTCTGACAACCTCGAAGGGACACCGTCGGCCTCCGACGACATCTTCCCATCTCCCCCTCCTCTCCTTTCTCTCTCTCCCTTCCTCTCTTTCCCTCTCTATCCCTCTCCGTCGTCCAGTGTTTCGATTTACCCATCCAAACCGTCTCGATTTGCCACCAGTACAGCTCGGAACGCCCTAAACCATCCGGTTCGAGCTGGTTCGACGAACCTTGTCCTCAACAGAATTTTGTTTTTTTTTAATTCATGTCTAACCTTGAGAAAGCTAAGCAACACAATTGTGTTATGACACTTAAGAGATATGCAAAATAGAACAATAGCCCACAAAATCTCCAAGCTGCAAGATATTAAGAAATCAACATGAGCTACAAGTCATCACATGTAAGACTACCTATCCATGCAAAATCTTCCTAAAGCAAGAACCGCCAGGGGACTCGAAAAGATATTGTCTAACCCAAGGTTTCCAATACCAGTTATAATAGCCATATCTCTACCTAACTGGTACAATGTCAATACATTCCAGTTCTTGGGATTGAGACTTTATGGGTTTTTTTTTTTTTTGTTGAGGTTGGGGGGGGCATACTGAGTATCGATTCCCCAAAGATACCGAGTTGGTTCACTGGTATAGGGTGATATGGTCCAGTACCGAACACCATGCTTATAACCATAAATGCCTAATAGAATAGAAATATAAACCTGTGTATTTCTCATATGTTGCTCATGAATATCATGAATTTGCTGCTCAAGCAACTTCACACGCTTGCTCATTTTCTTCGTCAAGTTCATTTCACGGGAATGCACCTCTTCGAGTTCAAGCCTCTCCTTGTAACCTAAGAAAATACAACATCATTAATACAGTGATCACTAGAGATAACGAAGGTTAAATTTAGTATTAAGGGAAATAACTGCCTCAAATGCGCAAATATATATAGGGTACCAACAAAAATGCCATGTAGTTAAAAGAAAAAAAAGGTACATGTCAATTAAAATTGGCATATATAAGATGATTACTACAATTCAAATTAATTTTTACAGCATGTAGAAATTTACTGAACCAACTTGAATAATGAACTCAACCATGAATCAATCTCCATAGCCACAGCTTAATACAAATAAATTAATCTGACCAACTAAAAGAAAATCGATTTAACACAAAAATTTTGCCATATCTGATTTATTGACAATGCAGTAGAAAGTGAAAACAATCTATCGACACCATAATTACTTAAATATAGACAGAACTTCAAAAAAGTTGAATAATCCCATGATATTAAATGGAAATATGTCTATATCACAACGTAAGTTTCATGGAGGACAGAATTTAGATGACCAATTTTATTTGGTTTTCCCGGACTTCAGAAATGTCTGACAAATGCATAGAAGAAAGTAATCAAAATGAAAAAAATCACAGAGAGAGAGAGAGAGTTTGAGTATTTCATATTTTTATCAAAGACCATACTTATATTGAATATTTCATATTTTTATCAAAGACCATATTTATATTAGTCTCTCAGAAGTCTCGATATAAAAAAAATCTTTCTCCATAACATGCCTTCCCTGCTTTGAACTTCCTAGGATTATTTTCTGGATCAATGAAAGTGTTAGCAAAGAATTGGTTTAGTGAACAGTACCTGACCAGCAATGACTGAGTGCTGGCCTATGGTATACAGTACCAGATAGACGTAGAATGTCAACATATAATGTGCAGAGCACAGATTGCATTCAATATATTATATGCATCAACCTATATGGCTGCATATCAAGCCCATAATGGCAGAGATTTAGACTTGTACCACATGTTCAACTTTTAGTCCACAGACAGTAGCCTCAGACAACCTCATTTTTGTTAGAGAAGGTTTGAAATTTTTATGCAATTTACTTTGTTTAACCTTTTTTAACCGTTTGGAGACATTGGATGTGAAAATAAGGCACAAAAGTTTGGTATTTATTTCGCAAACGGCTCATTGTCCTTTATACTAAAATATCAAAGTTACACCAGGCTTCCCATCAATCATAACCACCTAGCCTTTTCCTAATTATTTGGTCACGCTTTATGAATCCCCATTTGCCAAGTACTCCTATTTAACGCCACATCTGATTTTCATTCCAACTTTCTCCATATCCTTCTCACAAGCTCCATCCATATTACCTTACGTCTTCCTCTCTCTTTGTTACCACCTTCAGCACAAATCGAAATACCTGTCCATACTGCAGCCTAAAAACCATCTCAATCAATTTTCCATCACTTTGGCCTTAATTTGTGCAACTCCTATAGCTCCTCTAATAAATTCTTTGTTCTTTCCGGTTTTTCTATGAATTGTTTAAGTAAAAAGGTGGCCTCCATCATGGATGTTTTGGATATAAATCCAAATTAGTTATTTGAAACAATTTTTTATTTTTCTTAATCTTTGTTCATCTACCCTTTCCCATAATTTTATAGGATGATTCATAAGTTTAATTACCTCATAATTAGAATAGAATAATATTGGACTTCACTTTTATTCTCATAGATAGTTCCTACAATACTTCTCCTCCAACCAACAGGGACTTTCTTAGCTTATAAAATTTCATTAAATAAGTTCATGAGCCAAGTTAACTCAAAATCTCTCATCTTTCTAAAGCTTGATACTATTTCCTTATCTTTTTGCATTCCATTCAAAGCTATCTCCACTTAGTTTTTATGAATTGTACGAATAAATCCTTGACTCCTTCCTAATCTTTTTTCTTCAATGAAATTTCTTTTGCAGAATCCTTGTTTAACAATATCTCAAAAATAACTTTATCTTTTTTAAATTGCTTTATCTTTCACTAATATTCTATTATTCTCGCTTTTAATGCAACTAAGTTGATCAATGTCTTTAGATTTCCTCTCTAGCTTTACCTATGTTATAAATTTTAATCTCATCTTTTTTTTGAAACTAACTCATCACATGAAGTATCATATGACACATATTTAGCCTTACTAGCATTTTGCTTCTTTGCTAGCCTCATATTTTATAAAATTGTCAATATTACTTTTTTATCATTCTTGAAAGCGAATCCATTTTATTTTGATTGCTTCTTGTACCTCATTATTCCACCACCAAGTTTCTTTATTTATATATCTTTTACCTATGACTCTCATCTTTAGCTACTCTCTCAATATTATTGGCTACTTAGACCACATTTTACTTGGCTCAATCCTTAAATTCCAATTTCCCTCTTTTAGTAAAGATATAGCATTTTCCTCTTTTAACCTCCACCATATTTAAACATTTATTTGGTTCCTATCAATAGGCATTGTTCATATTTGCAATTATGGAATAGATGGAGACTGTGAGACAGTGCAATGAATAATAGTGACAACAAATTAGCAATCCACATACCAGCACCAGGTTTCAACACGCATAAAGTGCTAATGTGTGAAAAAATCTTTATGTCTGCTAGACATTTACAATTAGCTGGAAAATAATTTGATTTGTTAATATCTAAATATATGATTATGTAAAATAATTTGTACAAAAGTAACACTATGAAACTTAAAGACATTATTTTTGTTCACTATGTTCTTTTTTTGCTAAGTCAATTTATATTTTGAAATAAATTACATTAGATTAAAATCTTGAATATACATTAGTGACTTCCTGCAGAGAAAAAAAATGCCAGTTGTTAATTGCAAGAGCTGATAATGCAACACAGTTAATAAGATACTGATGGGGCTTCTTAAATTGTCACTCTTCACACCTATATCTTTGATGATTTTCGATTTTTTTTTTATTATTCAATTAGCAAATTTGATCAAGTTATGACATACAGCAGATATGTCACATAGTCCTTGCACCACACAAGTAGCACCTAATATACAAAAAAAGCAGTGAAGATGCCTCAATCGTGGCTGGTAGCTTTTCCTAGCTTGCCAAATTCAAGCACCTACCAACCCTCTGCTTCAGCAAATAAAAAATAAATCCTCAGTAGCCCTCAACACTACCATAATAAACCATCGGACAATCAAAAAAAGAAACATAAATAGCTTGATTTGTGATCATCATATTCAATTTCTCTAAGAAACCAATTTTAGTAAAAACATTAGCTCTTCAAAATCAAATCATAAGATTTTCAATTCATGCCTGATCCCGGGAATGCCCAGTCAAATGGTGAAGACAGATGGGCCAAAGGTTTTGCGCCAATATGTTATTTGATTCCAAAAATACCTAATGCAGGAACTCAACATAGACAATTTAGGCACAGCATACATGACACACAGCATTAACAGATGCACCATAAGCTTGCACCTGTCGAGAGTTTGAAATCAATAGACAAAAGTTGTACAGATTCTGCCAAACATATGAATGAATAAATATTGATTAGTTTACCTTTTGAGCTTTGATTGTTATGCTTGTAAGCAGCTCAGCTCAGGACACCTTTTGTTAAGGTTCTGAATGAAATTTGAGGACTAAACAAAGATTAACATGACATGATTGAATACAATGATGTCACCAACATCTGCTCTAACAAATCTAGTTTTAAGAATCTACACCTTGGTTGCAGAACCTTCTGCCTTAGGTAGCGCATCTATATCGATATTTAAATCCAATCTTCAAGCAGGTTTCAATTGCTTCCTATGCTGCTTTTCTACTAGAATTTTTCAGTCACCCCTTATATGTATACTTCAGAATCTTCTTTTGTTTAGACCCAAAAGATGATCAATTTTAAAACACAGAGGCACAACATTACAACATCTAACTATGTTTCTAATAATACTTATAATTCCTAAGCTCTCTCAATCTACAAAACTTTTGAGAACCACAGCACCCAGAATGGGACTCAAAAACAATCTCTACTGAGAAGAACTGATTGCGGAAATGTAACCAAGACAGGAGTCCTTTTTTTCCCCATTACTGCATCTTTTAACAAGATAAAGATTTAACATGCAAAACAGGTATATGCATGCAAATAATTATGTAAAGGCCAACAATGTCTACCTAAAAAGCACCATGCAATATAAAACCAAAAAGAAAATTTCTCTAAAAAAAAGAACAAGGATTAATATTCTAGTAGAATGCCCCAGAATATTACTATATAGATTTAAAATTAAGTCATAGGCAAGATGAAAGAGAATAAATGACTAGCCGTCAAAGCTGATTGAAAACATAACCCGGAAACAAGCAAAATGATGGATGATATCCCCAACAGGCTATAGCAATCACAAGGAATCAACAAAATAAATAAAGGATATCAAATTTTAGTGGATAACTGGTGCAGCCCAAAACATCAAACATCAAAGAAATGGTTCAATCAGACCCTTGCATGTTTCCCCGATAGCTGTAGTCAAAGATAGGTCAAACGGATGCGACTTATCATATTTAGTGAAGACTTAGATTGTGAAAGTTAATAGGAGCCTTCTAAGGCAATTCTTAAAGTGCCCAAATATGAGAGGAATCTATACTGATTGTAGAGTCCCAATAAGGGCTCAATTAGGAAAAGTAATGTTGCCGACTAATTAAATTTACGAGAACAATAGTTGGCCAGTCTAGAGTTTTATCATTTCCAAGGAGATAGTAATTTTGTGGCCACCAAGCCTTCTAAAGAAGTCACAGGAGATTTTTCGTGCATGAAATCATAAGGGTCACAACTCTCCTCTTCTCTGTTGTCTTTGTTCACTTCATAACAGTCCTTAGATCCAGAACTGACTGGATGTTGATTTTCCGTATAAAAGAAGCAGAGTGACAGATAGTGCTGTCCTTGCTGCAACAGCACGTGATAGCCCTCAGATCTACACTTTTAATCATGGTTCGTTATAGTGGAGCTCACCACCCCATACCAGGTAGGCAGGTATACCATTCCATATGATACAAATACCTAATCGAGACTAGCACGCTGAACCAACTGACCCCTACGCTCAGTGTGCCGACACTGTACCAGTGGGTGCTGGTACCAAGTCCAGCACTGAGATGGTGAACCTTCCTCTTAAAAGTGCACTTTTCCCTACATGCAGCCTCTAATCCTTTGGAACTACATTAGCAACTGGAAGGAAACATAAGCAACTGAAATGGGAAATGCATTTATATGTTTAATGAGCTATAAACAACCTAGAATGCAAGAAGGTAATCTTTTGCATGACAATCATATCATATAAAAACAAATAAAAAGATATCATCAGTAATCTAAAAGCACTCGCATACCGATGAAAGATTCTGCTCCAATTCTTCCTTACTTTTCCTTACTTCAGAGGTCTTTTCTGTCAAAAATGCAATCTGGGATTTCTTACTAGTAAGCAAGCTGTTCAATTCCTCCACCTTAGCCTGTGAATTAGAACCAAGTTAATGAACTTGACCAAATATTCTCAGTAGTATCATTTAATTAACTATTCAAGCAATGATAGAAGCTGATGAGCACAAAATATTGCCAAGAACAAGAAACAGATGGGAGCTTCATGTCTATAATATATGTTTTATCTTAGCATATTGAGACTAGGTAACAAGTAAACTCAATAACATATAACTAAGTTTACCAAGACAAGTCACTGTAGAACAGCATAGGCATATAACATATGGCATAAATTGAATTGTAAATTGTAATAACCATTATCATAGCCATCAAGCAAAATCCCAAATTATTTGGAGACAGCATTACGAGTCCTCTTTTGCCAAGCATTCCTATTTAGTGTTACATAAATGAAATAGTAATATATATATTTTTTTAAGAGAAAGAAATAAGAACAGTAATATTGAATTAACTAAAATAATGCACAGTAGAAGCAACATAAAAACCAGAAAAAAAATTATTCACCTGAGAAAAAAAAATCTTCCCACTGAAAGAAATCATTAAGTTATCAAGAAGCAAAGGACTGTAGCTTCATTTGTTTAAGTAATCTTACTTTCTTGATAATGAGAGAAGGCATAAGAGGGATACAATTGTTATTGACACAACAACTTTTACAAGTGATACAAATAAAATGTTTATAATTCTCATAACACAGCATTGTCCCACCTAGAAAGACTTACCCTCCATCGTGGTAAAAGAGCGATTCCTTTTTGATGAACTGCATGCTCTGCAGTTGTTACACATAAGTAGATTTATTCTGATTATCTGAATTTTCTTTTATAATGGCTAATGAAGGGCATTATAGTCCATCAAAAGGCTAGTTCTAGTAGAGCATTTATGTTCTTTGCATTATTCAATGACATTAATCCTAGAGAACATTGCTAGTACAAATTTGAGTTAACCTTATACATTAATAAACATGAAAGGCTACTTGTTAGCTGCTCACAACTGGCTTTTATATGAGCATAAAAATGATTATTTAAAATTAAAAACATTCATTAATGGTTATCATGGACACTGAATCATTAGAGCACCTCAATTCCCAACCAACATTGCACCAATATGGTATTGATACGAGTACCAAAACCAGTACTGCAATCCTTGGTTGCAAGACTACCCACCACAACTCATTCCCTTCATTCCCTTGTCTTTCCTCTGGAAAACCACCTTTTTCCCTTTCATTATCTAAACAAGAAGAAGATTAATTTGGAACCAAACACGGTATTGAGTATCAACAAAGCTCCACTGCCAGTGTCATATAAAATATTGGTGTTTTACACCGTAAACGCAATGCACATTGCATTGACCCTTCGAAATGTGCAATGGCTTCTTCCTACATGGCATACAGCTTCTTCTTTTTTTTTTTTCAATTCACATCAGGAATTAAAAGGAATACAGCATTCAAGGTGCAGTGAGATGTGAAGTCCCTATAGGTGTGGCCATGCCAGCAGCCCCACACAGGCACCAATATAAAGAGCCACTGTCAGCAGAGGCGAGAAAACAAAACCTCAGGTCTCCTCCCTTAGCTTGACCTAAAGTACGGCACTTCAATACAATTACTAGGATCAAAAGACTGCAAAAACCTTCCTAATTTTAGAGAAGCCCATACCAAGAAAAGCAGTGATCATCCATTCACATTTGATCCAAAAAAAAGAAAGAAAGACACTAAAACTCTAATCTATGGACACCACGTGAATGAGGAAACTAGGAGAATGACTTCTATATGTAGGACAGAATACTAGAGCTCGACAAAGGTGGTTCAAAAAAGGTACAACTTCCGTTCATCATCACACACTTTCATTTTGAGACAACAACTGTGATCTAAGAATATTGCATCAAAATAGGATACAGCAATCTAACTGAAGAAAACAATATTTGAAATACATTTATCTCACCGCATATTGCTCAATTTTAGCTTGGCATATGGGAATACGCTCTTTAAGCACTTCAAGCTTGCCAGTTTGTTCCTGAATTTGTCTATCAACATCATACACCCATGACCAGGCAAGTTTTTTCTTCAAATGTTGCACTTCTTGAGCTATTTCTTCTACATGTTCCATATTCTTAATCTTCTCCTGCAACTCATTAAGTTCTTTAACTCTGGGCATTATTGATTTTTCCAGTTGTTCAACAACTTCGGTCGCAGCACTCAGATTTTCTGTGATGCTTTGTAGAAGATCATTTACTTGTTGTAGAAGTGTAGCCTTGAAAAAGAACTGTACAAGAATAAAATTACATGCAATGTGGGGAAAGGGCATTAACTATTGAAATAATAAAAAAGAATGGCAGCAGAAAGGATAAACAGCTAGAAGTAAATATTATTTCACAGATGCCAAAAAACACTTGTACACTCCTAAAGAACTGATGCATTTGCAACAACATGACAAAAATGAAGGCACAAAACCAGGAGTTTTTAAGGCCACAAATGCAGTCAAAAAAAGAAAGAGTTAACAAGATTCACCTTAAATTTGTCTTTATCATTTCCGGAATGCAAAAACTCTCTGCTTTTGTCTTGGCTCATAATGACACATGGATTTTCAACATCAATCTGCAAATTAGCAATATGACATGCAAACATAAAAATGAAATGAGATGTAATAGAGATGTAATTGTCAAATATGGTAACTGTAGCATTAGTAACAAGGCCTAAAAGTGACAGCCAAAAAACTATGCCACCAGCTATTAGTGGTGATGAGGTATGTGTGCATGGCGGTGTTTCAAATGCACCAGCCAGATACAGGATTGGAATGTGAAGAGGGGAAAGGTGGTCATTTAACAGCATCAACCCCCATCCCCCTCCTCCTTCCCCTCCTTTATTTCACATTTAGCCCCGATGTCTGGCTGGCACCCCTTTGCATTTGCAAAAGCACAACCAATGCCTGCTTCATTACCACTCAAAGCCAATAGCAATGGGCTTTGCTTCTTTAGCATGGAAGAGACATAAAGAGCTCTTAGGAGGATTTATGCCAAATCCCATTGGCATAAACATAATGATGCATGAGAATCAACAAAGCTGGCCATCCATAATATTTGAAACACTTAAGCATTTTTGAGATTTTGACAAAGGGCATGAACAAGATTAACAGAATAAAAAAAGGTCTCATCGTTTTAAAAAAAAGAAATGGTTCACCAGATTTATCAAGAATGCATAGTTAATCACCATACATTCATCTTAAAACATGAATTTTATAGCTGCAAAACATGAAGGAAATCAAAAATTATATAAATTCCCTTCAAAATGGTGCATTACAAAACCATTTGATGCGACAGGAAATAAACATCCAAACACCAGATCTATAAATTTTTTAGATCATATTCAACAATTTGGGCAATTTGAATGGTGTGTCATGTAATTTACACAAATATAATAACCAATATTTTAAATCCCATGGGACGGAGCTGCCCCGATTTTTTCATAGAATAGAATGCGCCACTGTTCCGCCCTGTCCCGACACCTGGGATAGAAGATATCCCAAGCCATCCCAATCGGAATGCTGGGACGCTAGCGGGACGGCCCTATCCCGACATATGGGATGGTACCCCATCCCAATGTCCCGCGGAACGTCCCACTGGGACCTGAATCCTTAATGATAACCCAATAAAATCAATCCAAGCAAAATTTTAGCTCATTGACATGGACAATGTTTGAAAGCAAGTGTTTACATAGAAATATGTAGAGAGGATACAGATGGATTAGTTTTAGTTGTTCATACATTATTTGCACATTTTTAGTCACCTTTTACTTGCAAAGTGGACTAGGTGGTGTTCGATTTGGTGTGGCTACCCCTCCCAGCACCTAGGTTGATTTCTTGACATTGCCCAAAGCAGGATTTGCACAACAAATTCTTCGCGATCAAGAATTTGTTCAAAATGAAATGCATAGAAAATCTACAAGTAGTGACAAAACAATAGTCAGAACATAGTACGACTCCAATATTTGGCAAAATTGGGGCATGATAAGGGAAGGATTTGGTGAAAGGAAAATCATGTCATAAAAATATGCCTTTGTTGGCGGAATTAAATATAGTCTAAGACCACATCAGATCATATCAGCTGTTTCAGATCAGATGAAAAAGGAATAAAAAGAAGAAAAAAGTACGCTGGAGAAAGATGACAAAGAAGTTAAGAGAAGGATTTGAGGAGAAGACAAAGCAAAAGAAGAAGGTCATGATGATGATGATGATGACAGAAAAAAAATGAAATAAAACAAGGAAATTTCACCACCCTCACCTTCTTTGACATAAGTAGTGACTCATGCAGTGAGTAGATGTATGTAAGACAACAAAGAAGCAAAACCAGCAAACAAAATTAAATACAAAATGACCATCGCAGATCACTTTTTCTGATCACACGGCACCTCTAAGAGCTTAATCGAGGGAAATAAGAACCTATGGATAAGGAAGACAACAGGCTTTCCACATAGTTCAAGGTAATCATTCGTGAAAAGCATCCTTGATCTATACTGATATTTCCACAAGCATGAAGAATCAAGGTCTATGCACTTTAGAGAAGGGATTTTTATTTTGTGATCAGGGTATGAAAGAAAAATACCGTTCAATGACTTTTCTACTTCCGAATTTTCTCTGAAACAACAGTGAAAGTTCCATGGAAAGCAATATATAAACAATTACAGAGAAAATGAAGAATGAATGCTGCCAAAGAAAGAGGCATTATCTGGTTATTTGGTCACAAAAAGCATAAGAACCAAAATTTCTGGAATTTGGCAGGACAAACAAGTTAAAAACAGGGGAAAAATTTTGTATCTTAAACTTTATTAATTATAGCTCAAATCTTTACCAAATATGTGACAACTACATTATATGCATATGCCAAGCAGTTGCTTAGTTGCCAAGGTTTACATATACATTTTTGTAAAGTGGGATTTATATATAAATCTTATAAAAATATATGTTCTAATGTTGGTTCACGAATCCTAGCTTTATATCTTTCAGCTGCCTGGCTAAATTCTGTCGAAATAGGATTTAACAAATCATGATATTAAAATTTTGTTTGGATATCTATCAGCAGACTAAGGAAAATCCAACCCTACCCTCCCTAACCTCTCCTGTACACAGAAAAGAGAAAAAAAAAATCCCAAAGTCCAAGTCCCATGGGAATTATTGTCTATTTGTCAGAATATAAATTGTCTTACCCAAACCTCTCAAGGAGACTTCACACTTCAACAAAGATGAACCCAAAAGAGGATGTGTAAACTGTAAATGCAGTGTTCCCATCTTCTTACTCCCCAAATGAACCAGGTTAAGTGCTTGCATTTCATATATTCCATTGCTCCATTATATAAATAAAGCAAGACCTAAGGAGACAAAGGTCATTCAAACAAAAACCATTAAACAAATTTGTCCAAAGAAATCTATCAATATCACCAGATACTGATGGGATCCCCTTCTCTTCTACTACTCCAAAGGCACAAAAAGATCAAAAGAGAAAAGCCCAAAAGCATGTTTCTGTGCTCAAAAAAGCAATTATTTCTGAATGTCCCAACACACACAAACACAGAGATCCAATATATGAAGATTTAGAAATAAACTGAGAACATGGAGAATTGCAAAAGAAAAGGACTCTGCTGCAAAGTGTTTTTTTCCTAGCAATATACTAGACCTTAAAATCTCTAGTGCAAGTCTTTTCTTTTCATATCTAGACTTGCTAGATCTTGCCGCTGAAGTTATTCTTGTATGGTTACTGGCATTTGGAGCACATGAAAAAGGATGACTGAATCCTCAGGTAGAAGCTCCATGGGGTGAGAGAGGAGAAGAAATGGATTTGAGAGGAAAAAGAAACATAGACCAAAGAAAGATACAAGTGGGATTATGTTTCAAAAAAATAAGTGTCATGTGAATTTCCATAAAGTGCATATTTCGATGTTTACCATGACTGTTAAAACCAAAAACTTGTTTTCGACTCTCAACCAAATAGTGATTTTGAGCAAGGTTCGCCGTTTCAATACCGGACCCCGTACCAGTGAAATCCCACTATAGTGTCGGTACGCGGTACGGTATGGTACATCTATGTCCGTACATGGCGGTTCGACGTATCCGTACACTACTGGTATGGTACGGGATGTATCGAACGGTTCGGCCCAATACGAAATTCCATGATTTTGAGTAAAAGCCACTTCGTTGCCCGTGCATGCATCAGCTCTAGAAAACTAGATTGCCAAAAACATATAAAGAATAAAAATTATACAAAACTGCAATGAAAGTAACCTACATTTCAGGATGTTATAGGTTGTGCCAATAGAGAGCAAGCAATAATGAACCCAATATGTAATGGTCAACAGAGGAAGAGAATAGAAGCCAGAAAAGGGTGATGACTAGTCATTGAACTAAAACAAAAGTGAGAAATAAAAAAGCCAAGCAGTTGAGCATGGATCTGAAAAGGCAATTTAGTTATCATTTAACGGAGAACTGGCTTTTCAGTTATCCTTCAATATTCTGCCACACAACTGTGAGAGCCCTTACGGACATGTGTTTAGTCGCACATTAGTTGCGCACTTGGATAATTTTTACAAGACTAATGAATCCAAATAAAACCTTCCAACTAGCTTTTTAGGTGAGATCCATGGTCCATGAGGATTGGGGACATGCAAATACAAGCCTATTTGGGCCTAACCACAAGCCAATCATGGTGCTCATGATTAAATTTGATAGAATTTGGGATGGGATTTGGACCCTTAGCTTGACAAGGATGCCCATCTTAAATGGAGGGAGTGCATCAGGATCCGTGTGGGTGCACGTTTAGTCCCACATCAGTTATGCACCAGGTAGACTTTGGGTACTTATACAAGGCCAAGAAATCCAAATAACACCTTCTAGCTAGCCATTTTTGGTTAGATCCAAGGTCGTCACAACAGCCAAGGTAGTTTGGTATTTGAAAGATATGGCTCAAACATCAACAAGAAAACCAACTCCAACATCCCAGCCTTCAAAGTATTTTAACCCCTGACATAGTCATCACTCCCTCTCATGTCAGACAACTTAAAAAAATAAATAAATACAAAGATTTTTGAAAGATAAGATGGTTCATTACATGAGTGCTTATACCTTTTTAATATGCATAGCATGTGCATGATGCTAGCTGTTAGAATGCAAGCACATTAGCGAACAAGAAATCATTACGGAAAAAACTATAGATCCAATTAAGGTCGGTAAAAATATCAAGTATTTGCACTCACATTAAAATGCTCTACTAGTTCATTTAGTTCACCTTTCCGATAAGCAACCTTTTTTCCTGTTCAAGGCATAAAGTTAACAGATGTCTAAATTGAAAAGGGAAAAAATTAGGAAATGGATTTGCATGGAAAAATATAATAGCAAGAACACAAACTTATGATTACAGAAAACTCAAAACAGTTAAGTATGTTCAAGTTTTTAATTTTATAACTGAAAAGTCACCGACAGCAAACAAATCATCAACTTCCAAAGTTAAAAGCACCATTACTCTCTCATAAACCCGCTCACACATACACAGGTAATGTGTACGATATAATAAAAAGAAAAGTTTATAAACAACACACCGAGATTTATACAATAAAAGAATTGTAATGCCAATAAATTTTATGAAGTTAGTTTATATTAGACAACTGAAATGCATTGGATAAAAAATGAGAATTATCTAATTTTTTGTTGTATTCAAAAAATAAAAATTATTGTTTTGCTTGCTAATTGTAAAATTTGTTAGTTGTTTTCTCACTTTCACTTCAACTTTCTTATTTACTGGATCAAAGTTCCATCATTCAATTTTCTTGTTGAATATTCCAGCTTCAATTGTCTTTTTCATCTTCTAGTGATGAAAGAACTAATACTTCTAAGAGCAAAAGGCTAATATTACCATTAGGAAAGTCCTGATATTTTTAGGAACTTGGCCCTCATTTAAAGCCTGGCTTGTCCCTCATATGTAAAATAACTATATGCTATATAACATAAGATACAATTATATACAGTTGAAAATGTATATATATATAATACCATATGATATATTTACATTATAATATGTTATGTATAATAAGACATATTTAATGTATCAAATATAATTTGTTACTAATATAATAAATTAGTCAGATATTATGAGAAGTTTAGCATGATATAATATTCCAATATTATGAGATTTGTATAACCAGTAATTAATTATCAGTATGAATATAATATTTTATTAATATAATAAATTAGTTTAATATTAGAAAAGTTTAATAAGATATTGTATTCTAATATTATGAGATTTGTATAACCCATAATTAGTTATCGGTATGAATAATTCATTATCATAATATTATTACACAAAAGTGAGATATAATAACTCAATTGTCATACTATAATACAATAAATTAATTACTATATACTGTAATTACATATCATATGGAAAGCATATTTATATAATATTGTATTACGTATTTTATAATATTTATATAATATTATAGAGAATGTTATGTAATACTATAGTATATGACACTACTAATTGTTATACTATTATAATATTACTTAATTATTGTAAACTATAACATGTATTGGTTACCATTATGTATTTTATTATTTCTAATAAGTGAATAATATTATAATATATTATACATTATTTTGTAAATATGAATATTATATAACAATAATAAATCAAATACTGATTATTACAAGAATATTTTAATATAATATATATTTATATCAATCACATATGGTTAAAGCATAGTTATTTTATATTATATAGATTTCCTATTATCAATTATATATTATAAAAAATCAATCCCATCAGTAATATATTATGACAATTCCACATAGTACATACCGATACTGAAGATATTGAAAAGAATAAAAAACTGCCAGAACCAGCCAGTATGATCAGTATGGCACTCTCTATATGGACCTGTAACCAGTATGTAATAGTACAAACTATTTTAGCATCCCAGCAACCCCATCTATGTCGGTTGCACATTGGAACGGTATTGTACTGATGATACCATTCCGTTCCAGCAGTTTTTTTCTTTTCATATTCATGGATGGGAATGCAAAAACCATTTCCAACAAACAGCCTTAGCAATTGCTCTTCTTGGCTTGATCTTAAACTGCACAATCAATAAAATGGATCTTGTCTAGAGTCACCTAAGCTTGAAAATCAACACAAAAACTAGAGCTAAGGTTCAGTTGAGGACTGATAATAAAATGTGCATGAAAACTTGACTTATAAAACCAAAGAAAACTTGACCTATAAAACCAATCCCTATTGATGAGCTGAGGCTTTCTGATTCAAATTAGCAATTTATTGAAAGAAATAAGACAATTTCTACAAAAATATTTAAAAAATATAAATATACAAAATAATTTCAAGCAAGCAGCTCTATTAAAAAGGGGAAATGATTAAAGCATGACATGCTTGCAATTAGTAGGCTGATAACCAACATATAGTTTAGAATGAAGCGATACTGAAGTCAAATACATGTCAATTACCTTGACAGTCTTTTAATATGATGGAGCTTGTTGACTCTGTAATCTTGCGTTCTAGGATAATCAGATCTCCATAGATTTCATGCTTGAAAGCATCTTCTCCTTGATTCTTGATTTCCACATGAACAGCTGCGTAACTGCAAAAGCTTGAGATAAATCAGATCACGCTTTGAACAGGCTTCAGTTTGACCAACTAAATTCCAAATTGAGCTATGCGAACACCTCACACAACACAGGAAAATAACAATATCAAATTAACAATAAGAAGCATGAAAAACGCATCCGACTAGTGCGTATCATCCACAAAAAAAGATTATTTTAACCAGATGTTTGAAACATAACCAAGATAATTTTTAAGGACCACGAGCTCCAAGCAGTGCAAAAGGCCATTCATCCATATGGATTGTGATAAATGATCATGTCTTGCATTATTCCCAAACATAAGGAAAAACAATTGATATTTGACTCTCAAATATTATAATAGATGACTAAACATCATCATTTTCTAAATTATATGATACAAGAAATTATAACAAAATTCTTTCACCATGCTAATTTATTTTCCAAGGCAAAAAAGCAAGTCCTTCAAGCCCCAAAATGACTTACATGCAACAATTAAGCATAGATGTAACAAAACTTTTCCAAGACATATGCTTCTAATCAAGTTGACAAAGAAAGCAGTTACATTCAGCCATGATAACAATTAGCACTCTAAATCCCATGTGATGGGGTCGTCCCGCTTTTCCATGGAATGTGCCATTGTCCAACCCCATTCCCAAAACTTGGGACGAGGGATGTCCCAGGACACACTAATCAGGGTGCTAAGGTGATGGTAGTATGGTCACATCTAAATACCTGGGAAGGTAGCCCATTCCGGCATCCTATGGGATGTCCCACAAGGATTTGAAACCATGACAAAAATTCCTTTCCTTCTTTCAAAGTTAAAAACTTTTTTGTTAATTAAAAAACTAAACTAACTAAATTTTATGTTTTCTATTATTTTGGAGAATCCCACAGACCTGCCCCTTCTTCCAACAGTACAACCAAAAGCAATCTGCATACATACCACAAATATATCAATATAGGATCAGTTGGTCTCCCTCCAGCCTAAAAGCTTAAACTCCATGATAAAATAATGTCTCATTAGCCCCTTGTTTAATTTGCTAAATAGAACCTCCTAACCAATTACTCTCATACATCCATCCTTCTCCCTCATATCTATGTTTTTGAATGTAATAATAATTCTAGTAAATGACAACTTATTTCAGGTTAGGGCTTCGTGACTTACCCTTAGGTTATTTCCATGTACAAGGATCCCTAGATGCATACCCTATAATTGCATGATCTAAGATTAAACTAGGTGAAGAATAGAGAAAAAAAACAATTCTTGCTAATTGGTTTTTGAAAATTCAACATAAACATCTGACTTGCCTAACTATTTCCATGTCCAAGGACCCTAGATACATGCCCTCTAATTGCATGATCCATGCTCCAACTTTAAGAACAGTAGAGAAGAAAACAATTCTTGCTAACTAGTCGTCCAAAATTGCAGTTCGGTCTAAAATCTCAAGTTGACCCAAATAAATGAGCCAAGTCTTGTAGGTTAAAATTTAGCTTAAGTCAATAAAGATAAGGAAACTGGAAGCCATATGAACTAATGAAATCCAATCCATAAGGGTATTGGTAATGCTTGACTGAACAAAAGATATTCCACCCAGATAGATAACCAATAGTCCATGTTGACATTCAAATCAATTAGAACTTATCAACATCCAGTGTACATGACAACAACGACGACGACGACTCAAACAAGTAGAACTTAGAGCAGACTCAACAGTAGTAATAACATTCATTATCTAGGTGGTTATCTTTGGTTCTGAGCTTTCCATCATTAAATATACTCGATTAAGTCCGCTATCACTATTCCAATTCAAAGGAATTGCAAAAAATAATGTTGATTAAAAAAAAAAGGAAAGAAAAAAGATGAAAAAGAAAAAAGAAAAAGAAAGAAAATTCGATAAAAAAACCTAGAAATTAAACCGTCAAAAGTAAAATAAAGAATGAAGAGACCAATAATACCTGCAGCCAGTCTTTATGAAATCTTTCAAAGTGGCTGCCCTCTGGGTGCCTTTTGCTCGGCAACCAAAAGCAACACAGAGCGCCGTTAATATTGCACTTTTTCCACCTGTATAGAGATGGAAAAACCAAGACAAAATAAAGATTGGTAACAGAAAACGAGAAAGAAAGCTATTTTTCCCAACAAATATTGGCATCCAGCCACAGAGAAAACAGTTAGTATTACCCTTTCCTACGGGATCGGAAATACCTAACGCAAAAAACTTTGATACTCAGAAACAAGGAAGCAGACTTTTTTTTTCATACCAATATATATTGGCATCCAAACGCCAAGAGCTAGTATTGCATTTTTTTCGACAAAGAAAGAGATGAGCAATCCTAGATGCAAATCAATTGGTAACAAGAAACACGAAGGGATCCTCCTTTTCCCCCAGAAATATTGGCATCCAAGTATCATAAAGAATGGCATTAGTATTCCACTTTTTTTACCACTATATGGATGGAAAATACCAGACATAAATAGAGATTTCAGTAACAAGAAATAGAAAAATAGGCTTTTTTCCAAGATCTAGGAATCCAAACGCCACACAGTGCCGTCAGTATTACACCTTTTCAACCTATAAAAGGGTGGGGAAAAAAAAAGAGAGGCATGAATTCCAGATTTTGATTAAGAAACAAGGGGAAAAAAATTTCCTTTTCCAAGAAAGATCAGCAGCCTAAATCCACATGGATTGCCACTAGTAATGCACTTTTTTCACGTATAAAGATATGAAAACCCTAGAAATAGAACAATTGCGAACAAGAAACAAAAAGGAGGCTTTTTATTTCAAGAAATCGACAAGAGAGGATCGTGGAGGGCTCATACTTCCGTTCTGGCCGGTGATGAAGTTGACCCAGTCCCCCAACTCGATATGGAGGCTACTATGGCACATGAAATTCTCGAGGCAGATTCTTGAGATGATCCCCGCCCCCGATCTGGCGGGGTTCCCGCGAGGCTCCGCGAAAACCCTAGAATCCCCCATGGGGGTTTCCACCAGCTCTGAGGGGAGGATCGAGATTGCCTGCGGGACAGGAAAGAGAGAAGGGATTGAACGGGAGGGAGGGAAGGAGGCGGCAGGGGGGAGTTGGGGAGGAGGGGCCGAAAAGAGAACTGGAAGCGCGCCAAAAGGTCTCGCAGGGGGCCTAATGGGGTTTTTGTTTTCTTCCTGCCAGAGCAATATATAGGGGTAACCTGGTCCCGTAACCATCAGGGAACTAACCTGCACCGTAGCAACTAGCAGACGACTGACCGAGACTAGGAAGAGTCGGAACGGGTTGTATCATTTGCTGGAATGAAGGATTTTCCTTCCTTTGCGCTAAATCACCGTCCAATCATCCACTGCTCGCTTTGAGAGCAATGCATCCGGGATTCCGGATGGACGATGATTTCTGAGAGCTTTGAGAGATGTGCAGTGAGTGACCCAACGGTGGAATCCATATTTGCGCGGAAGATACAATCCATGTGCATGAAGCGTGTTGGGGATACCCACCGATCGACCGACTAACGGTCCGACCGACCGACTAACGGCCCGACCGACCGACAGTCCGACCGACAAACTGGCAGCCCGACCGACTGACGGCCCGACCGACTGGCGGCCCGACCGACCGACTGGCGGCCCGACCGACTGGCGGCCCGACCGACTCCGACAGACGACTCCGACTGGCCGATGGACCGACCGATCGTCGATCGGGGCGACCGACTGACGGATGCCATCAGCGGCTGACAACCGGCCGTTCAACGGTCCATCGCCGACTGGGGATATGTCGGGCGTATCCATCCCGACCGACTGAACCCAGAGGTCTGATGGCCGACTCACATGAAACTCGCCGACCGACGGAGGGGCCCGACGCCACTCAGCTGGCTACCGACCTAGGGTCGGTCGACTCCTCCGATCGCCGTACAGCCGTCAGACCTTGTCAGCTCTGACACGGACATGCGGCGCGGTTACCTAGGGGCATTGTCCCGCCGAGGGCATTGTCAACCCTGGTGATTGGACAGCCAAACGGCGACATGACATTTTCACGGCGACTCTGACAGTCCACAGTGAGTTGACAGTTCCTCACTTGTCCGCGCCATTAATAACGGCGCCATACCGTGTTCCACTATATAAACCGGAGAAGGCAACAGTGCAAAGGATCGATCCGCTCCGTCTCTCCCAGAAACGCAGGCTCGCCCCTCTCCCTCTCTCTCTCTCTCTCGATTGAGCTTTCTGTCTACATTTCACTGTTGCCCAGTCACCTCTCTGACTTGACCGTCGGAGGGTCCCCGCCGGAGCCGCCTCCGGTCAGTGCGGACTTCCTTTTGCAGGTGCACGCTCACCCCACCGACGATCGGGCGACGAGGCGATTGACCGCAACAGATTGGCGCGCCAGGTAGGGGACAGCATGACAAAGACAAGAGCTCAACGATCGAGAGTCACTGGGTCGGCCAGGAGCTCTTCCCGCCGAGAAGAGGCCTCCCCGATCCCACCGACGGCGGAGCCTAGCTCTCCGCGCCCTGCAGTGACCACGGAGGCCCAGATTGCGGCCATCGTACGGCAGATGACCGTACTGACCGACGCAGTCAAGAGCCTCCAGCAACAACCGACGGCCCGACCTATGCCCTCCAGGAGCAGCCGCCGACGACCGCGCCGATCCCTGTCGCCTCCGTGCGAGCGCCCCCAACAGCGCTCCCATGGGGAAGAGGAGGGACGACCATGGCGCGATGACCGACGGTCCCAGCGGCCCTCTCCTTCTTCGTTAGAACGGGCAAGGAAGGAGAAACGGCCGCGCACACCGTCGGCCTCCCTTTCAGAATCTTCCGGAGACTCCACTCCTGGGGTCTCCCAGCATCGACGAGCGGATGACTACGAGCGACGGTTCGAGGAAATCGACCGCCGACTCGCCCAGCTGCAGACGGACGGCCAGAAGTCTTCCAACGACGTCGACTTCCAGACCGTCCAACCTCTCTCCCGACTGGTCCTCGACGAACCGATTCCCAGTCGGTTCAAGATGCCGCACGTGGAGCCATACGACGGCTCCACCGACCCAGTCGACCACCTCGAGAGCTATAAAGCTCTCATGACGATCCATGGGGCAACCGACGCTCTTTTTTGCATCGGCTTCCCCGCCACGCTCCGCAAGGCTGCCAAGGCTTGGTACTCCGGTCTCCGATCGGGTAGTATCCATTCCTTCGGGCAGCTCGAGCACTCGTTCGTGGCCCATTTCAGTACCAGCCGAAAGCCGCCGCGAATGTCGGACAGCCTTTTCACCCTCAAGCTGGGGGAAAACGAGACGCTCCGACACTTCATGGCGCGATTCAATGCGACCACGCTCGAGGTCCGGGACCTTAACGAAGACATGGCTGTCTCAGCCATGAAGCGGGACCTGAGGGCGTCCCGATTCACTTATTCTCTGGACAAGACCCTCCCCCAGACTTACGCCGAGCTACTAGAGCGCGCGTACAAGTATATGCGCGCGGACGAAGGAGCGTCTGACCGACGCTTGGCAGAGCCCAGAGGCCCGAAAGAGAAGTGGAGGAAAGGTCGGGAGCCCGCCGAACCAAGCAGGCCCCCGACCGATAGTCGGGTCTCACCGCCCCGACGAATCCAAAAGCCGCCCCGGCAGCAGACTCCGAGGCCGGTACGCCCCAGGTACGACTCCTACACTCCTCTCTCCGCTCCCCGTGCGCAGATCCTGATGGAGATCGAGGGAGAGGAATACCTGCGACGGCCTCCGCCTCTAAAGGCAAAGGGCCTCGACCGTCGAAAGTACTGCCGGTTCCATCGAAGTCACGGCCACGACACCGAGCGGTGCATCCAGTTGAAGGATGAGATTGAAAACCTCATCCGTCGGGGGTACCTCGGCAAATTCCGGAAGGGTCCGTCGACCCAACCGATCGTCGATTGACGCCCCCAGCCGACTGAAGAGGCGGCGACCAACCAGCCGACGGTCGGAGTCATCAACATGATCTCCAAGCGGCTGGGCCCGGGGACGTCTGCAGGAGGGGAGCCGACGAAAAGGCCACGTCCGGACGACGTAATCACCTTCACAGAAGACGACGTTCAGGGCATCCAAACTCCCCACGACGACGCTATTGTTGTGTCGGCGACAATAGCCAATTATGATGTAAAACGAATTTTTGTTGATAATGGAAGTTCGACAAATATTTTATTTTACTCGACCTTCTCCCGAATGCGACTGTCAACTGACCGACTCAAGAGGGTCTCCATGCCCTTGATCGGCTTTGCCGGAGACGTCGTCACGACAGAAGGAGAAATCACCCTGCCCGTAACAGTCGGCACCGAACCACGGCAAAGCACGGTCTCCCTCACTTTCGCGGTCGTCCAAGTTCCTTCGGCTTACAACGCCATACTTGGACGACCCGGATTGAACGCCCTTAAAGCGATCGTCTCGACGTACCATCTCCTTGTTCGGTTCCCGACCAAAAACGAAATCAGGGAGATGCGCGGAGATCAACAGCTCGCCCGACGATGCTTCCAAATCTCCGCTCAAAGCGACGAGTCAAAGGGTTCTCTGACGATCGACAAGCTGGACCAACGGGAGGAGGAAGAACGGGGTTCGCCGGCCGAGCAGCTCGAGGCGATCCCGATAGGAGAAAATCCCGACAGGAAAGTTTGGGTCGGGTCTCAATTGCCCGACACCGAACGACGCCGACTGACGGAGCTGCTGACGGCCAACGCCGACATATTTGCTTGGTCGGCAGCAGATATGTTGGACATCCCTCCAGAAACAATAACTCACCGACTCAACATCGACCCGACGATGAAGCCGGTGAGGCAGAAGAAAAGGTCCTTCGTCCCAGAGAGGCAGAGGGCCATCGACGAAGAAGTGGACAAGCTGCTCGAAGCAGGCTTCATTCGGAAATCCACGTATCCCGATTGGCTCGCCAATGTTGTCATGGTCAAGAAAGCCAACGGGAAGTGGAGGATCTGCATCGACTATACCGACCTCAACAGAGCCTGCCCAAAAGATAGCTTCCCACTTCCGAAGATCGACCAACTGGTGGATGCGACGTCCGGATTTCGACTGCTCAACTTCATGGACGCCTTCGTCGGGTACAACCAGATCCGGATGGTGCCTGAAGACGAGGAGCACACCACGTTCGTGACTCCCAAGGGCCTCTACTGTTATCGGGTGATGCCCTTCGGACTGAAGAACGCCGGCGCCACCTACCAGCGACTCGTCAATAAGGTCTTCAAAGACCAGATCGGGCGCAACATGGAGGTGTACGTGGACGACATGCTGGTGAAAAGCGCGCAGATCCCGGACCACGTTCAGGATCTCGAGGAGACCTTTCGCACCCTTCGACGACACCGAATGAAGCTCAACCCGACCAAATGTGCTTTCGGGGTGACCTCAGGGAAGTTCCTCGGATTCTTCGTTTCTCAGAGAGGGATCGAGGCCAACCCTGAAAAAATAAAGGCAATCCTCGACATGCGTCATCCGAACACCAAGAAGGAGGTCCAACAGCTGAACGGAAGAATCATCGCTCTTAGCCGATTCATTTTCCGATCAGCTGAAAGGTGCCTCCCGTTCTTTAAGATTCTGCATCAAGCGAACGGTTTCTCTTGGTCGGATGAGTGTGAACAGACCTTCGAAGACCTGAAAAGGTACTTGGCTTCCCCGCCGCTGCTCGTAAAGCCACAGGTCAAGGAGACCTTGTATCTCTACTTGGCCACGTCTTCCGAGGCGATCAGTTCGATGCTCGTTCGGGAAAATGAGTGCCGAACTCATCAGCCCATCTACTATACCAGCAAAGTGCTCCACGGCGCCGAAGCCAGATATTCAGAGATGGAAAAGATGATTTTCGCCCTGACCGTCTCCGCGCAACGACTTCGACCATACTTCCAGGCCCACGCCATAGTGGTGCTCACCAACCAGCCCCTGAGGGCAATTTTGCACCGACCGGACACGTCCGGATGACTGGCCAAGTGGGCGATGAAGCTCAGCGAGTTCGACATTCAGTACCGACCAAGGCCTGCCTTGAAGGCCCAGGTCTTGGCCGACTTCATCGCCGAATGCCCGACGACCGACCAAGGGTCGGGAGCTGAAGACCCGGGATGAGATGCGGTCTCTGAGCCAAACCCGATCTCCACCTGGGTACTCCACATCGACGGAGCCTCGAATGCTCAGGGAAGCGGGGCCGGGCTCCTGCTCACGAATTCGGATGGGGTGGTCACCGAGTACGCCCTCCGGTTCGACTTCAAGGCCTCCAATAATCAAGCCGAATACGAGGCACTCCTCGCTGGCTTGAGGATGGCGAAGGAGCTGGGCATCGACAGCCTCCGGACATTCTCCGACTCTTAGCTGATCGTGGGGCAGGTCAAGGGCGACTTCGAGGCGCGAGATCCGACCATGATCAAGTACCTTCAGAAAGTGAAGGACCTCGTGGCACGCCTCGAGTATTTCGAGATCTCCCACATCTCCAGGTCGGAGAACGCCCGTGCCGACGGACTCTCCAGATTGGCGACGTCGGCCTACGACTCTTTGTGTCGGACATTCATCGAAAACCTCCAGCAGCCGAGCATCGATCGGGTCGAAGAAGTGCAGCAGCTAACGTCCGAACCAAGTTGGATGGATCCGATCGTCCGGTACCTGACCGACGGGATCAGTCCTGAAGATCCCACGGAGGCCAAGCGACTCCGATGGTCGGCCTCGCAATATGTGATCATGGACGACCGACTCTACAAAAGGTCGTTTTCCCTCCCTTTGCTCAGGTGTTTGGGACCGACCGACGCCGACTACGCTCTCCGAGAGGTTCACAAAGGAATTTGCGGGAACCACTTGGGGGGCAAGTCCCTAGCCTTCAAGGTCCTGCGACAAGGCTACTACTGGCCGACCATGAAGAAGGATGCGGCAGAGTTAGTCCGGAGGTGCGAGCCATGCCAAAAGTATGCCAATATTCAACACCAACTGGCCAGCCAAATCGCTCCCATTGTCGCTCCGTGGCCCTTCGCCCAGTGGGGAGTCGACATTCTCGGCCCTTTCCCGCCAGCGTCGGGCCAGAGGAAGTTCATCGTTGTCGCCATCGACTACTTCACGAAGTGGATCGAGGCCGAGCCTTTGGTGCAGATCACCGAGCGGAAGATGGAGGACTTCATTCAAAAGTCCATCATCTTCAGGTTCGGATTGCCGCACACCATCATCACCGACAACGGACGGCAATTCGACAACCAAGACTTCAGAGACTTCTGCGCCAGGTTCCACATCCGGCACCGATTGACTTCGGTCGGGCATCCTCAGTCCAACGGCGAGGTCGAGGTGACCAACCGAACCTTGCTCCACGGACTCAAGACCCGACTGAATGAAGCCAAAGGTCTCTGGGTCGACGAGCTGGGCTCCGTTCTGTGGGCTTACCGAATGACCCCCCATGTCCCGACCGGGGAGTCGCCGTTCAGCCTAGCCTACGGGACAGAGGCGATGATCCCGCTCAAGATTGGCCTACCATCTTCGAGGGTCGAGCCGGTACCAAGAGCCGGACAACTCCGAGAGTCGGAGGGCCGACCTGGACCTCCTCTCCGAACTACGAGATGAGGCTCAAATCCGAATGGCTTCATACCGACAGAGGGTCGCCCGGTATTACAACGCCAAGGTCAGACCAAAGCTCTTCAGGCCTGGTGACTTGGTCTTGAGGAAGGCGGAAGTCTCGAAGCCCTTGGACCAAGGGAAGCTGGCTCCCAACTGGGAAGGACCCTACAAGGTTGCAGACACCTTCGGGCCGAGAGCCTATCGGCTGGAGACCCTTGAGGGGAAGCCCATTCCCCGGACTTGGAACGCCGACAACTTGAAGCTGTATTACCAGTGAATTCTGTAATTCAATAGTCGGAATACAAGTTCAGTTTGAAAGTTCGGAGTCTTAACTCTTCGACTAGTGATCGGTGCTCAGCCCCAACGTATCGATGTGGACCTAGCATCCACCTAAAGTCGACACTCCTACGACAGTCGGCGACACATCGGACCCTTACGAGGACCGATGCATCTACAATGACGGGAGTTGACACTCCTTCGATGATGCATCGGACCCTCACAAGGGCCGACGGACTCTTATCAACGGGAGTTGCACTCCTTCGACTTTTGGCAACACATCCGCCCTTGACAAAGGCCGATGCATCTGTTGCGATGGGAGTTCATACTCCTTCTACGGTCGAATTTTTGGGCCGAACCATCGGCCGACAGGTCGATCGGGCCCCGACCAAAGAGAGGCTAAAAGCCCACGCGACTGTTGTCGCGACTTCCGACCAGGCTACGGCCGGTTGAGGGATATTCGGCTTACCACCGTCTATCACACGACGCGACCTCAGTCGCATCCACGACTTGTCGACCGACCTACGGCCGACTGAACGACATTCGGCTTGCTACCGTATGTCGGAAGACACAGAGCCCGACGCAAGAGCATGGGGACTCGACTTACTATCGTTTCTCCGACACTGCACCGGACGACGGCCGACTAAACGCATCTATGGAAGCCCGACTACCGAACCTTTACCAGGTTCGGTCGGCTCCCGACTCAACAGATGCACCCGACTGATGATTTCGGCTATCGAAAGCCGACCTCAAGTCGGAACGTACTCTACTTTCAGGGCTGCACAAGTTGTTGAAGTCCTACCGACTTACGTGAGTTGGCGACTTACTTAAGTTAGCGACTAATGTTCGACATCGCAGAAGTGTTCGGCATTACAAACAAAAGCAGAAAGGAAGAAGTTTCATTCATTGCTGAAAGGAAATTACAAAGTCGGGTCGAAGTCCGATTACATATGTTTTTTCAGAAAACAAAAAAAAGTAAAGGTAATCGGCAGTGCCCGATCATCTGTCCTAGTCGATCTCTTCGACCGACGGAGGATCGGGGATGATCGGCGTCTCGGCCAAAAGCGACGCTGGGTCGGCTGCCAAGGGAGGGGCTTCAGTCGGGAAGGGGACTTCGATCGGCACCTGCTTCGGGATGGCTTCCTCCACCACGACGACGCCTCCCGATGGCTGGTCGGCCATCTCCTCGGTTCCTTCCCCTTCGACTCCTTCCTCCTCGCCTAACGGCGGGACGACGCGGCTGACGTCCAGCTCCGGGTACAAGGCGTGGACGGCGTCCCGATCGTCTTCGAACCCGACCCGATATGAGGCGAAGCCCGACTCGAGCATCTCCTCCCGGTATTGATCGGAGGCCCGAAAGTCCTCCACCGCCCGATCGGCCGACTCTTTCGCCGACCTTGCCTCGTCCTCTGCACGGGCGAGTGACTCCCTCGCCGACTCCGCTTCGACCCTCGCCATTTCGGCGTCGATCTGGGCGATGGAGAGCTCCTCTTCGACTTCAGCGAGCTTCTCCAGGCTGACCCGAAGTTGCTCGCGTTCCCCTTGGAGTTCAGCAGTGGCGCCGTCTCGTTCGCGTCGAAGACGACGCACGGCCCGACCCTTGTGCCTGGCCTCCTTCTTGGCCGACCGAAGTTCAGACCCAAGCCGGGAGACCTCGTCAACTAACTTGGCCTCCCGGTCGGTCGATTGTTGAAGTTGGTCGGCCAACATTGCCCTCTCAGCTTCGGCCGCTGCCGACCTCTCCTTGAAGGCTGCCCGGACGTTGCCGAACCTTCGATACCCGGCCTCCAGTTCGGACATCGTGAGGATCAGCTGCCGATGGAAAAAGCTTCGTCAGAATCGCATAACAAGGAAAATTTTCTAAGGGAAAGAAGAAGTGATGCGAAGCTTACCTCAACCATCGTCGGGTAGAACCGAGACAGCATCTCGATCACCTGCCGAGATCGCAGCGACTCTACGTCGGCTGGGAGGAGGATCCCTTGGCACAACCTCCTCGCAAGGTTGTGGTCGGCCAATGCCGACGCACCCTCGGGGTAGTATGCGCTGGGAGGCACTGAGCGGCTCCCCGACCTATCCTCCTCCGCGGGCTCCATCGGGGCTTTCCCCCGATCAGCTGCCCCGACCGACGGGACCGGCAGCGAGGGGACGCTGGAGTTTGATCCGGTGCCCCCCGTTGCGCCGACGGACGCCGCCGGACGATGTTCGGTTTCCCGAACGTCATCCGGCTCCACCCGCACCGGCGAAGCCGCCGATGTTCCCTCGACCGCCTCCTCAGTCGGTCTTTCCTCTGTGTGGACCGTCGGAGCCGCGAGGGCTATTACCGGCTCCGACTGGTCGGTCGCCGATGCCTCGACGGTCGGCGGAGCTGGAGCTGGTTTCTTTGGAGGGCGTGAAGGGCCGGCCCCCGACGCTGGCCTCTTCCTCGTCGCAAACCGCCGAATCTCGGTGTCAGTCGGCCGCATCCTTGGTGGAGTCCCTGCAATACCGACAAAAATGTTAAAGACCGGACCAAGAGCCGAACAAAAAGAAAAGCCAGGGGATCGGGCGATACCTATTCGGGGGACCAGACTCAAGCCGGCATCATAGAGAGCTTGTTCGGTAACAAGCTCCCTCTGCTTCGGGACCGACATATCTTTCAGTCGGTGGAAGTCCTCCCGGTCGTCCGCCTCCACCCGACTGTTGTCGTTGGCCTCGGTTCGGGGCACACCCCAGCGGGAAGGAAAGCCCCAAGGAGAAGAGGAGGAAATAAAGAAAAATTGGTTCTTCCACCCATGAATGGATGATGGAAGACCGGTGATGAAGGCAAGACCCTTCCGGGGGTTGAAGAGCCACCACCCTCGGGCTTTAGGGTGGGGTCGGAGCACAAAGAATGTCCGGAAGAGTGAAATGCGGGGGTTGGTCGGCAAGAGCTGACACAACAGCGCGAAGGAAATGATTAAACGAACAGAGTTCGACGCCAGTTGCGCCGGACAGAGTCCGTAATAATCTAGTAGATTCCGGACGAACTCCGGAATCGGAAGCCGAAGACCCGCGCGAAGGTCTTCAACGTATAGCG
The DNA here is from genome assembly GCF_000442705.2 of Elaeis guineensis. Lineage (NCBI taxonomy): Eukaryota > Viridiplantae > Streptophyta > Magnoliopsida > Arecales > Arecaceae > Elaeis > Elaeis guineensis. The sequence goes on from NC_025996.2 coordinate 17,033,706, forward strand.
CCAGATCGCCAGGCGGAGGGCTGTTGACCCGACCGCCGGCCCCTGGAGCGGAGAGCCGAAACTGCTCCGGGATGCGATATTGCTCCCGAAGCCGATCGACATTCGGCCCCGAAAGCGAGGAGGCCTCGTCTTCCGGAGCCGATCGGGAGTCGTCGGTCGGATTCTCCGACCGAGCTCCCTGAGTCAGATTCCTAGTCATTATGCCGGAACCGAATGAAGAAGAAAGAGAAGAAAGAGAAGAAGAAGAAGAAGAGGAAGTCGGGACCACGAACCAGATGGATCCCTCCGGAAGCAAGAGAGCTCTGCCCGCGATGATTGAGAAATCGCCCGGACAGAGTTTCCCCAGCGAAATGGCAAATGTGGGTCATGGGTCCGGGAGGTCCTATATATATAGGGCCGACCGACGGCCGAGATGCTTCCGCGCCGACCGAAGACCCGCAGATGCGCGACGCGTGGCGCCCGTCGGTTGGCGGAAGATTCGGCGTGCCCCGTCCCGGGACGGCCGCACCGCCCACATTAAATGCCGGAGGCGCCGGCCAACTACCCTCGACACGCGGCACGCGGGGCGCGGCTCCGCATTCATGCGCCCGCGCCGATTCGCATTCCCGATGCGACGCCTGACAGCGGCCCACTCCCCCACGATCGGCGTCGAATATCCGATCGTCTGACGTCGTATCGTCCGGCGCCCGATCTTCTGACACCGACGTAACGTCTGACGACGACAAGACGTGGCGTCTGACACCTGATGCCGACGTGACTTCTGACATCGACTAGACGTCCTGATCGCTTGGCATTTATAAGGCGTCTGACATCGGATCAGCCGGCGGTACGGTCGGATCCACGCATGCGACAAATCCACTCCCAATCGTCTGGGATTGCTGCCCGAATGAAAGCATCGGCCAGCTCACCACCCGACTTAGGAGTGGAGGGGGGCAACTGTTGGGGATACCCACCGACCGACCGACTAACGGTCCGACCGACCGACTAACGGCCCGACCGACCGGCGGCCCGACCGACCAACTGGCGGCCCGACCGACTGACGGCCCGACCGACTGGCAGCCCGACCGACCAACTGGCGGCCCGACCGACTGACGGCCCGACCGACTGGCGGCCCGACCGACTCCGACAGATGACTCCGACTGGCCGATGGACCGACCGATCGTCGGTCGGGGCGGCCGACTGACGGATGCCATCAGCAGCTGACAACCGGCCGTTCAACGGTCCATCGCCGACTGGGGATATGTCGGGCGTATCCATCCCGACCGACTGAACTCAGAGGTCTGATGGCCGACTCACATGAAACTCGCCGACCGACGGAGGGGTCCGATGCCACTCAGCTGGCTACCGACCTAGGGTCGGTCGACTCCTCCGATCGCCGTACAGCCGCCAGACCTTGTCAGCTCTGACACGGACATGCGGCGCGGTTACCTAGGGGCATTGTCCCGCCGAGGGCATTGTCAACCCTGGTGATTGGACAGTCAAACGGCGACATGACATTTTCACGGCGACTCTGACAGTCCACAGTGAGTTGACAGTTCCTCACTTGTCCGCGCCATTAATAACGGCGCCATACCGTGTTCCACTATATAAATCGGGGAAGGCAACAGTGCAAAGGATCGATTCGTTCTGTCTCTCCCAGAAACGCAGGCTTGCCCCTCTCCCTCTCTCTCTCTCGATTGAGCTTTCTGTCTATATTTCACTGTTGCTCAGTCACCTCTCTGACTTGATCGTCGGAGGGTCCCCGCCGGAGCCGCCTCCGGTCAGTACGGACTTCCTTTTGCAGGTGCACGCTCACCCCATCGGCGATCGGGCGACGAGGTGATTGGCCGCAACAAAGCGTAAATTTTTCAGAGAGAGTGAGGGGAAGGAGGTGGACCGGGGGGCAAGATGATAGCGAAGGATTAATGGTTAAGACTGGTCGAATGACCGATAGTGATTATTACAATTCCATTGAGATGGCTAAATAAGTTTCGCTCCTCTACTTCTCTTGTCCACGTCATGAAGATGAGAAAATTGAAGTGATACTCTCCCCACGTATAATATAAAAGCCTGTGACTGTGGCCATTTGAAGTGTTATTCTTTTTCATTTTTTATGATTTTAATGAAAAGAAATAGGACATGGACATCATTAATATCTTCTTTTGCTGGAAAATGCTCGTGCACCCAGTGCCCCATGTGTTTATGTGGCCACATTTTTCTTTTTTTTGGTAGAACTGGCCACATATAATTTTAGTGAATGAGTTACCGCTCTTTGAAATTGTATATCAAACTAACATAATATCCTCTATTTGCATGTCCCTTTTTTAATCCCATGTTATTTCTCTTGTTTTTGGTAAGAATCCCATGTTATTTCTTTTATCGATAGAATAATGGAAATACCTTGCCTTTGAACGTGTCATAAGCCCAATAATGTGGTACACAGAGGAGAAGAAATTAGACCGAAGATCTAATTTTTTCATGGCACCCTTCTCCACCAGCCACCCTCCTCTCCCTCATTTATGCCTTCTTTCCCTTTCCTTCACACCATTTCTTGTTCTTCTTCACCCCACAAAGTTCCTTCCTGGGCTACCAGCGCCATCATGCTTCTCTCTAATATGCTCCAATCTCTTCCTCTGATTGGATAGAGTATGGACAATTGTTTCCAACTATGATGCCGTTTTAGATCTCTAGTTTTCCACAAACTCTTCTGCACTGCCCACCGTATCGTTGCCTCTACCTTCTTGGTCCCTACTCCTTCTATTCCCTCTCTCTTTCCTTCATTTCCATCCTCCCTTTAAATCTAACTAGATCGTTGTCTTATCACAAAGTCCATTACAGTGGCCACTTATTCTATCTCAATCTCACCTAAAACATCGCCAAAGCCTTAGCTGCCCTGGATCAGGACCCTTTAAGGTGAAATTGGGACCTCAAAGTCACCGAGCGTTCATTTCTTGAAAAGCAACGCATGAAATCTAAGTATGATGGGGCAAAGAAGACAAATTTTCCTCCTCCGTTATGAGATAACATGGCAGGCCAAATTGCCGCCCTGCCATATCAATGCTCAAGAGAAAGTCTCTGTGCATTGCATGCGGTGCAATAGGAGCATATCATCTAATAATAATGGAGCACATAGTATATTTAAATGGAACAGACATTTAATGTCACTCAGTTTTTTTTTCTAATTTTCAGTGACAAAAATTATCTTTTTTTCGTAAAATAAAGAAAGAATAATATTATTACTTACTTATGCCTTGTATGATTTTTCATGAATATATATAATGTTCTAAACTATATATATGGCTTTTAATGTCTTTATGATATCCTGAACAATATATATGGCTTTTTATAAATATATATGACATCCCAAACAATATATATGACTTTTTATGAATATATATGACGTTCTGAATAATATATATGGCTTTCTAACGTCTTATATGGTTTTCTGTGAATATATTTGATATCCTGAGTAATATATATGACTTACTGTGAATATATACGACATCCTGAACAATATATATGACTTACTATGAATATATATGATATCCTGAATAATATATATGACTTCTTGTGAATATATATGAAATATCATTTAGGATGCCATATATATTCATAAAAAATCATATAAGGCATTAGAAAGTCATATATATTGTTCAGAACATCAGATATATTCACATAAAATTATATATATTATTTAAAAAATATATATATATATTCACAAAAAGTCATATAAGACGTTAAGAAGCTATATATCTTGTGCAGAATATCATATAAATTCACAGAAAGTTATATATATTATTCAGGATATCATATATACTCACAGAAAATCATATAAGGCGTTAGAAAGCTATATATGTTGTTCAGAATGTCATATATATTCATAGAAAGTTATATATATTGTTGGGGATGTCATATATACTCATATGAAGTCATTTAGGGGATATTTGGTTGAGAGGAGTGAGGGTCTGGAATCAGAATCAGAATGGATAACTCTCATTCTAACAGTTTGGTTGGGAGGAGTCTCATTCCGATTTCGATTCCAAGGTAGAATGGGAATGGCTCAATCTATATAAAACTCAATCTCTACTCTTCTCTATGGATTCAAATTTTCATTCCAATTTCGATTCTGGTCACGAACTAAATGCTTCGGAGAATTTGGCCATTTCGATTTCAATTTCCATTTCCATTTCGGTTACGAACCAAACATCCCTTTAAAGTATTAGGAAGCCATATATATTATTCAGGATATCATAATAAAAAATCATATATATAGTTCAGGGAATCATATATATTCACAAAAAGTCATACAAGACATCAAGAAGTAATAATACTATTTTTTTATTTTATAAAAAAAATATTTTTATCATTGAAAATTAGAAAAAAAAAAAGCTGAGCGGTATTAAATATCCATCCTATCTAAATATGTTACGTACCTTAATATTATTGGATGGTGAGCAATTATTATACTGCACCATGTGCATAGAGAATTACTCCAATGCTCCAACTTGGTGTGGCTTAACAAGTATATGAGCATAGCATTCTTTCAAAAATAATACATATTTATTATCTCCAAAACTCAATAGTTTCCAAAATAAGCCACTTCCCATGACTTTATGGGTACTCAAAGTAAAATACTTTCCGATTCATATCATTTTGCAAGAAAAAGAAAGTGCAAATGTAAAAGTGAGATGCATATATGCATCCCATTATGTGCATGGCACCTGCCAAACACTAGTTGCACATAATCAATAAATTGTATATGAATATAATTTAAATTTATCCAGGATAACTTTATGGGTTCAAGGGATGCAACTTCTCAGAAAAAGAAAAAAATATATCCCAATCAACTAGACCGAGAAGCAAAATATGACCATCTCTTTGAAAAGTGAAAGCACGGTTTTCCAGACGTTAGATTTATTGCTCTCTTCAACCAATCCCAAGTGTAAATAATTTTTTAAAACCGTCTACAAGCTTTTCACAGACAATGGCGGACTCGGATTATATCTTTCATGCTAAAGGATGATTGACCTTCTTTAACAATCTCAATTGTCAGATTGTGCTTCGAACACCTTTTATGATATAAGTCTCATGATCTATACTGCAGATGGATGGAAGAGATTTATTATACTTTAAAAAATATATAAAGTGAGATCTAATGATCGATATAATGAAAGAAGGATAATTATTCTTTCACGTGAAAGATACAACTCGAATCCAACAATCACAATAGCATGTTAATAAGTTCTAAAGATGTAAAAATTTTATCTATTGCATTGTCCCTAAATGCATGATAAATTTCTTTGCCAAAAATGATATTCTAAAAATATTAAAATGTTTAATGTTGATTGACCCGGCCATCAGTTGATAACCATATAAATTTAATATGCTCCGATTAGTCTCTCATTCGTGATAAGTTCGGATTATATCTTTTGCATGAAAAAAATGATTGACCATTTTCCACGACCTTAACTATTGAATCATGTATTGCACAAATCTCAAAATATTTCGATTTCTCTTCCATCCATTTGCATATATCTTGAAGTGGTTATTATACCATTCAATGATTGACAACATAAAACAAAATGAATCATCCATCCTTATAAAAGATACAATTTGAATCTTATTCAAGCTAAATGAATCCGAAGGGTGCACTATTAAATAGTCACATTACTGCAACATGGGTTCGGGCTCGATCCTAAGTTTACTAGTCAGATTTGTAATCATCCGAATCATGCTTCTTCTTCTTCTTCTTCTTTTCTTTTCTTTTCTTTTCTTTTTTTTTTTTTTTTTTGGGGGGGGGGGGTGGTGGCTTGCAATGAGATCAAAAGGAAGAAACGTACGACTTTTGCTTGCAACGAAGTAGTATCTAAAGGAATTAGGTATCAAGGAAGATTACGAAAAACTTCTTCATCATAGTTCGACAAAAAACCTTTCAGAGACTATGTTGGCCAATAATGAGAGTTATCAACAGAAGATGAGCTTATAAGTAATATCTATGATAGGAGTAAAGTCATAACAAATCGCCACAAGACTTCATCATCAACTCAGCAAATGAAAGATGGCTCAGCCCCTCCGGCTGACTTCTAGCGCAGACAGAGGTAGAGGTCGAATCTTGCCCGAAATTATTAAAAAACTCAAAAGATTTTTATCTCTGGCTAGAATGGACAAATCTATGGCAAGTTTCAAGCTTTGATAGCCACTGATTCCACGGAATAAGCTCTGTGCAGAAAGATCCGAGAATTTCGTTCGATCCAAATAGACCAACAGGTTGCAGCCAACGAAGGCACTTTAGAAAAAGCTTCTAAAGAACATAATTATTTAGAACAAATCGTGATGGAGGAATGGACGGGGTGTTTGTGAGAAAAACAAGGATACCGTTGCTTTTACCATCCAAAAAAAGTTCCAATCACGGGAGAGACGGATGCAGAGCCCCTTGTTTCCAGGAGAAGAGAGAGGTGCAGACCCCGGAAGTTAGTTGGCGGGGGGAGAGAGAAACGAAGTAAAAAAAAAAACAGAAAAGAAGCGGAAAGGTGGGATGAGAACAAGCATTGAAGAAAATCTCTCGTACCCTCCCCTCCCACTCTCCCCTCTCGCCGGTGGGGCCATCGGTCTATCGACGAGATGGCGGCCCTCAGGCTCATTGTATGGTGATGAGCCCTTCATTCCCGATATTGCTAGGATGTCAAATTCACGGAGGGAGGCCTTGGGGGATCTCCTTATAATATGTGGCCTTGCTGCAGTGCAAGCCACCAATGCCACCTACGTTGTGTTGTTGACCCCCATCCTCTCCCTTGGAGTCAAGCCTTCATTTCTCATCACCTTTGGAAGCCTGGCCACCTCTCTTTTCATCCTTCCATTTGCAATTGCATATGAGCAGTATGGCTAAGAGCTTTCATTGTAGACATTCTTCTCACTTTCCTCGTAGTCAATGCAGTGTACTTGGTCATCAGGATGAGATGATTCTCATATTGTTTTGTTGATTAAATTGTGCATATGTGGGTGTAGGAAAAAATGGCCATCGAGATTAACTTCCACCTTGGTTGCCCAGGTCGTTTTGATTGCGTTGGGAGGGTAGGAAATTTCAATGACTTTCTGTTTACAATGTGTAGTCTTGAATGTTTGTTATCATACTGTGGTTTGTGCTTTAAAATGGGCATGAACATTGCAATATCAGACTCTTAGGATAGATATAACCCACCAATGATAGGATTGCATGTTTATATTATTCAGTTTGATATGTTTCATGTTGTTATAACTCATGGGATTAAATGTTCAAGATTGCTTTGAATAATTTTTATTTTCTGTAATCTATATTTCATATTTATTTCCAATTAAATCAAATGGAATTTCATCATTTTCTTGGTATAATTTAGTGAGAAAAAAATGGGCTGCAAGGCTTATTGATCGGCTTGTCGGATGAGTATATTATGCTGATGTTCTCTAAATGAATCACAAATTTAACATGGTTCAGTTTGACGGGGATCTAGGCGAGCATGATCGATCAATCGTATTTTTATGACCAAAATAGCTGTTGGAGAAATGAAATTCATACATAGTTAAGAGGTAAAACCAACCCAAACTTACATTTAGATCATGCCATATTCTTGCACTGAATCATTAATATATATACATCTCGAGCATTATCACAAGCATTGGAGCTTTAGGAGGAAAAGCAAGGTTCATTGAAAAAATTAGACTCGAAATTATGTGCCTTTTAAGGTAGATTAGAAAGTTTAGATGTGGTAATTAATGGTGGGTTTTGCAGATTGCGTTGCATTACAAAAGAAACATTGGTACTAAGGTTTCACTTGGAACATCATGTATGGGAATAGAATGCTTAGAACCCGCATTAGTTGGGCATACTTGATGAGAAATCAGCCAGTCAAAACGTATGGATTAACCCTATAAGAAAGCTTTAAATTGAACTGCTTCCATCCGGACTCCATTGCATTCAAAATGACGAAAGAAAAGCCAGGAACAATTGTTTATATTAATTATTGGAGGAATTTTTCTGTATGTCATTTGTCAATGCATGGATGACTATGCTTTATTTACTCAATCCAAAGCAATGAAAATTAGTTCAAGTTACATTTGCTATCTTCTTCTTTCCAAATCACCTGCTCTTCTGACAGTTATTTTTCATATTGATCTTACATCCGTGTACCTCTAGAACAATGAGGTAAAACTCATCTTGGTGACTATTAATGTTATCATCTGTTTTTTTTTTTTTTTTTTTTTTTTTTTTTTGTGTGGGCTATAATTGACTTTCACATATCTTAGTTCTAGAGAGAGAATTAAAATAGTAATGTAACATGCTTGCTAGTAAGTCATAGTATTTTGCTGATATATGATGATTTTGTAAAGAAACTTTTGCGATCTATGTGTAATTAATATTTTTGTTTTTCAGGGTGACCGCATTTCAAGCTCTCATGATGCTAGGAATAAAAAAGACATCTCCAGCTGTTGCCTCCGCAATGCCTAACCTTGCCCCAGGCATCATATTCATCATTGCAGCCAGTCTTGGGTATTTTCTCTGGTCCAGCCAACGTAATCCAGTTATTTTCAAACAACCATCATAATTTAAGAATATGCCTTGGCAGCAATCTGCTCTTATATGTCTAATAAAAGTCTTCCATCTTGTCCTCTTTTTTCAAAAGAAATCCTTGAATTGCCAAGATGGAAATAATAATATCATTAAAAAAATGCTTGAATTACAGTTTTCTTGGATGAGAACATTATGTTTGGCATATAAGTTTTATTTTTTATTTCACAATGTGTGATCATATGTTGGTGTAAAATGCTTTCTTTTCTACTCTTCACCTTACTCAACATAATCATTTTGTAATAGTTTCTGTATCAAATTACAAATTCTAAAGCCCAGAAAACTATTTCCATATAGAAATTTTTAACAGATAACCATGATGAAATATATCATCAACTTGATCTATAAAAGTATATATATCATCAATTTAAAAACCACTTTTACAAAATTATCCATGCTGATAAGATTAATTGGCATGCTTAAATTACCTTCAAAATGCCATTGTTCCTCTGTATGTGCATGACAATCAGTGAATAATTTTTGCAGATTTGAAAAAGTTGACATGAAGTGCTTGTACAGTAGAGCTAAGATTCTAGGAACCTTAATATGTTTATGTGGGGCCATGGTCATGGGCTTCTTGCAAAGCCCTTCAACCCCGCCCGTGCGTACATCTGAAAGGTCATCTCCTTCGGACATCGGTTTGTATGAGAATGAACATGCCAAGGACTCACATGAGAACTATCATGGGGATTGGATTATAGGTTTTATGTGTCTCTTGGCTGCAGTTTTGGTGGTTTCCTGTACCACTATTTTGCAGGTGATATATCTCCATGCTTCATTTATTTGGATTCTGTTAATAGCTTTTCTACTGCTATCATGCATTTTAAAAATATATACTAAATTATTGATTAGCGACTAGTGATGCACCTTTGTAATTCATTTCAGCAACCGTAACTAAGGCTTGTGCATTCTTAGGCTGCGACGATGGTTCACTTCCCTGCACCTTTTACATTATGCGTCGTAACCTCTCTAATAGGAGCAATTATTACGGCAATTGTGCAAATAATAACTGAAGGGAAGCTAGAGATGGGCCCTTCAACGATCAGCTTTACAAGCGTCATGGCTATTGTGTATTGGTATTAGAAAATACAATCACCAGTTTTTTTTTTTCTTAATTTCTTACTATGCCTCTTTTTCGACACACTATATTTGGTCATCTTTCTCTCCATGCAGGGAGCCATTGTTGGTTCTATTTGCATCTCATTTCAAACATGGGCAGTTAAGAAGAAGGGACCAGTGATGGTATCCATGTTTAGCCCTGTTTCAACTGTGTGCTCTGCAATTCTTTCAGCAATAATCCTAGGACAGGTGATCAAGTTGGGAAGGTATGTATGTGAATCACAACTAAAGTTAGGATACCTAAAATCAGATTTAACTTAGTTGTGTTACTCCACAAACATTATGCTTGGGACATTATTTAAAAAGTAAAAATGCCGAGTTACTTGCCGATAATAATAACGCTACCTCCACTACAACATGCTGATTGACCTCAAGATGTCAAGCACAAGAAGTGGACCTGCTTCTACCCTCAGGATCTATTCAGAGAATTGGTCACAACCCTTTTTTTTTTTTTTTAACAAAATACTGGTGACATTTATTTTATGTTCCCTTCTCGTTGTCTTTGGCATCATACCATGAAATCATGAGTGACTCGTACATATGATTGTTGCAGTTTAGCTGGAATGATGGCTATATTTTTCGGCCTTTATATGGTATTGTGGGCGAAAAACAAAGAAGGCTTGACTTTCTCTAATATGGCTCATGAAACGTCATCGATGCGGTCGGTTGATGATATTGAGAGGACACTTTTATCCTAAAGTTTACATTCTTTATCACATATTTGCGATGATGATTTTGTTCAGAGAAAGATATTGTACAGGAAATAGCAATTTGGAAAGGGGATGGCCTTTGGGTTTACACTTTTATTGTATTTCAGTTAACATGTTTTCGAATGTAAAAGTTTTGTATGTCCATGAATTTGTCATCTGTGCTGTAATGTAGAAGTTTATTAAATAAGTATGACTTTATGAATTATGCATGTATAGTTTAATGAAATATTTTTAAAATATTTGTCCTTGTGGAGCAGTGATTTGTCGGTAGAAATAGATTACCGGTTCATTCAATTCCTTCAAAACCAAACCTTTTGACTTTCATCAAAGTCCCTTACAAGATGCAAATGTCTTATCAATTGACAAGCACCTGTCTTTGTTTTTTCTCCTTGTATTTGCTGGAATGCTAGATTTGTGCACGAATAAAAATATTTTTTCCTCCTGTCCACTGAAATATCAACAGCTCATGCACTTATTTAGTGATCAACTACTTTCCTTTTGCCTCATCCCAACAAATCGGTCTCACCATTCCATTCACTATATGCTTGTCCTTGCTTTATTAGCTGACCTAGACCCTAGCATGCACTTGGCTAAATCATCATCATCAATCGAAAGAGCAGCAACTAGGGGCCATCAATGGTTAATCCATATGACTCTGCTACCGTGATATGATGGATATCAACCGTGCATGAGACTCAGTTCAACCTTGTCTTGGATGATTTTGGCACCTCACAACTCTCTCATGAATTCCATTGCTTTCACACATTCACTGAAGAGCAATCAACCAGCAAGCTCTCTCGGTTAGCGGAGCTTTCCAACTCGTTTGGCGCTTTCAGTTGATATGTCTTCTTCCCACCGCTACATGTTCCTTAGCTCAGCCTCATCCACATCGATGGTTGAGTGAGAGGAGCTTTGGTAATGGTAGTTTGAAATTTAGATGCCGTTTCTCTAAAGCAAGAACTTGTTCAGCTATAAACCAAGGACGTTGAGCCAATATCTTAATCACATCCGCCGCCTTAAGCTCAATACAGAGTGCAACCCCTTGAGAACGAGCCTCCCACTTATCCACAGCCACCCAAAGTTGCCAGACGGTGACCTTGTGCCCCTTGTCCTCCCATCAGCAGTGGATCTTTCGTGACCTCCGGAATCCCACAGTAGTCTCAATACCTCTCTATTCACAGGTTTCTTCTCCCCCGGATTGCTAGATGCCATTCCCTCTGTCGTATAATATTCTTCTATAAATATTTTTTTGGGAGGTGAAACGACTTTTTGTATTTAACTTTGCTATTTTAAGCTAGTTTAAGAGTTGAAAGCAAGCTCATCTTATTACATAAATCATTCCCGACGCACATCCCTCCACAAAACTAATGCTATCACCATATTGCTTGCGGTGCTATTAAGGATTATGAATCGATAATTGAATCTAGGAAGGAAAATTTGCTCGAAAAATTAAGATTCTAGCAAGGCAAAAATTATCCCATAAAAATGACTTAAAAGGAGCTGCATTTTTGTCCACCAGCCAGAAAATAATGATTATATTCCGTGACTTTGGGGAAGATAACCTACTACGTGTCCTTCTCCTGGCCCCTTCCGCGGTATAGTGGCGAGCAACTGGGGTTACCACCAGCAAGTGCTAATATACAAACTGCACCAGATAAAACTGCACTAGATAAAAAAAATAAAATTTATATTGAATATTATACTATCTATTTTTAAATTTAAATTTAATATTTTATATCTAAATTCTATCCGATACTCGATCGATCGGATAAGAAAAAATATATCCATCTCCATATCTAGTAGGTTCAGAGATATCATGAATAATCCATTTCTCCATATCCAATCTATATTCGTCCCATGCCTATCCCATATCCAAAAAAATAAACAATCAAAATAATTTTATACATATTATCAATCAAAATAAAATTATCAATTCAACATAGAATATAATTTATAAATCCAGATTTATAGAAATCAAACATAGAAATAGAATTACAATTCAACATACAACATATAAATAATCAAAATAATTTTATACATATTATCAACCAAAACAGAATTATAAATATATATATTCGGGTATAGATTCAGGTATTATCCATATCTGTAGATTTAGATCGGATTCGGATTCAGATTCGAATTTGGATAGAAAACAGTACTATCTATATCTTATCCATATCTATGTTATAGTTTTCGAATTTTATCCAAATCTGATCAAATCTTATTTTTTAAATTTGATTGAATTTGAATAGAATGCATATATGTTAGATCGAATCGATTTTACTATCACTAAATAAGATTTAAATTAGCTATGCATTTCGAGAGGGTGAGATTTTTTCAATATTGTGGTAGCTTTTGTTTGCAGGGCCCAGCTACCTAGGAGGGGAGACGACGTGAACTTTAAAGGGGAAGGACACACCCCATCTTCCATGTATCCTTCCATTTATTCCCTGGCTTGGAACCGAAGTAACAGAAATGGATGGTGGTGGCGAAGTCTATCACTCCCCTCCCACTCCCCTCCTCGGGCCGAGAAACGCTGACGTACATCTAACCGTTGACTCAGCGGCGCCCCACCCCCAAACCCCGCCCCACCCGGTCCGGACCCAACCCCCTCCCATACACCCACTTGTCACCAACGACTAGAACCCAGCTCCACTCTCGTTCCTCATCCACATCCCACCAACACCTAAACTAAAAATCAGGAGAGAAATAGAATCCTTTAGGAGAGGGAAGAAAGGGGGAGATGATATGCCTATAGCACCAGTACTCCTATAGATAGAAAATAGCTTAGTCTTACACCATACAAACTAATTACTAACCAACAGCAACACCACCAACACCAACCTCTCGACAAAACCACCCACCCCACCGCTCTCCCGTCCTCTCTTTCTCTCTCTGTCCATCTTCCCGTTCTATTCGATGATGACTATGGTAATGGACCAACAGCAACAGCCACAGCAGCAGCAGCAGCAGCAGCAGCAGCAGCAGCAGGCCTACATGCACTACTGCCGGATCTGCAAGAAGGGGTTTGGCTGCGGCCGGGCTCTTGGCGGCCACATGCGAGCCCATGGCATCAACGACGACATCCATACCGACCCGCACGACGACCCGCCTTCAAGCCAATGGGACGACAGACTCGATCCCCCCGCCGGCCACAAGCGCATGTACGCCCTCCGCACCAACCCCAACCGCCTCAAGAGCTGCCGCGTCTGCGAGAACTGCGGCAAGGAGTTCCTCTCCTGGAAGTCCTTCCTCGAGCACGGCAAATGCAGTTCCGAGGAGGACGCCGGCGAGGACTACTCCCTCGCCTCCTCCCCTCGATCCGATGCCGATGACGATGACCCCGTCCCAGGGTCCGCCGGCTGGTCTAAAGGGAAGCGGTCGCGCCGGGCCAAGGCCGTGTCGACGCCGGTCTGCCCCTCGAGCGAGGAGGAGGACCTCGCCAACTGTCTTGTGATGCTCTCGGCCGCCCGCGTCGATCCGGTGGCCATCGTTGAGACCGAGGAGTCGTGCGCGTCCGCCAGCAAGGAAGAAGATCGGCGGCAGCATCCGATCGCGGTCACCGCCACCACCGAGAAGCCTAAAGCCGCCGTGTTCCCGCCCCCGGCCGTCCCGAGGGGAATGTTCGAGTGCAAGGCTTGCAAGAAGGTCTTCAGCTCCCATCAGGCCCTGGGCGGCCACAGGGCCAGCCATAAGAAGGTCAAGGGTTGCTTTGCCGCCAAAATCGACGACCTGGAAGAGGCCCTGCCGGACGACGAGGTGATCACTCATGACAACAACAACAGCGAGATGGCGGCAGCGGGGATGGCGATGGCGATCGTGCCATTCGACAACACCCCGCTGGCCATCATGCCGCTCAAGAAGAAGTCCAAGGTGCACGAATGCTCGATATGCCACCGGGTGTTCGCTTCAGGGCAGGCGCTTGGAGGGCACAAGCGGTGCCACTGGATCACGTTGAATGCACCGGACCCCGCTGCGGTTGCGAAGCTCCATCCGTTGCCGCCAGGCCACGCCGCCGGAGGCGTCCACCCCCAGTTGACGCTGAGGCCCATGTTCGAGAGCTCCGACACTCTCGACCTCAACCTCCCGGCTCCGATCGAGGACCTTGCCGGGGTCCAGCAGGACATAGGGAGCCCGTTGCAACTCGATGTGCCGGCGGGGCTATACGTACAGCCATGGATCGATCATAGCAACACCAACACCAATGCCGATATCAACACCAACGAGAACAAAGCCACTACTAGCAGTAACAACAACAACAACAGCGTGGACATCCGGGAACACAACAATGAGCCAATAACTAATGCGAATGTGGATGACGAGGCGGACAGTAAGGTAAAGCTAGCGAAGCTGAGTGAGCTCAAGGACATCAACATGGGAGGGGAGAGCTCTCCTTGGTTGCAGGTGGGGATTGGGTCATCTACCAAGGAGGATACTGGACCATGAGGACGTACGTACAGGAAAAAATTATCTCATTCCATTTTGAAGAACTGTGCGTTGTACAAGGTGATCACTGTAATTACAAGCCCAACTTATTGGAATTTTTTGATATTTTCCCAAACCATAAATATCATGTAACTATTTACTTGTGACATTTTTTTTTTTTTGTAATTAAGGGAGGACAATCTCTGGAGGCCTGATCAAGTGATCAGGCGATTGTTTTTAATAAAGAAGGATTATGTTTCCCCGATTGGGGGAGTGGAGCTGTAGACTCCTACAGTCGCTACTTGCTTTTCTTTGAGTGCTCTTGTTTGTCTCCTTTGCTGTGGCTTCATGCACACTATCCTCATTCAGACACCGCCTTTTTCGCAGGGGCTATTGTACTGATGGATTCCACACCAAAGACAAAGCACACCTAAAGGAAAAGGGACATTGGACTTGCCCCCACTGTATCCGAGGAGTATTGTGGTGAGAATCGATCAGTTCAGATTTGGTATGGGGCCTATGAGCAGTTAGGGAGTCCCCAGCAATGGAATCCTTTGTTTTTAACAATTTATTAAACTGCACTACCTTTTAACGCAAGTTTCTTACTTCCAATTAGCAGCAAGCATGCCCCTTCCATAGTCTATGGGGGCCCGGTCCCTATATCCTCACCATATCGCACTGAATCAATGTGACTGTTGTTCTACCTTCCAGTTGGTAGGGACCTCTGACCAGATTCATATTCTCTAATATTGGAGACAAATGATGCATTCTTTATTTCTCCAACTAAATCTGATGTTATCCTCCACATTGTCAGTGGGGCATCACCTTAGATTTTTCTTTTTCAAAAAAAAGAAAAAACGAAAAAAGAGTAGTGTTCTACTAGAAACGCACATCCTCGGGATTTGGTTCCTGCTCCTCAGCACTTTGAAAATTGAACTAAAGATTGTATCCGTAGCTAATGTTATATCCAGCAATTAAATTAAGTCTTTGATGTAAAGTTAGGAAACATTAACGTCTCACTATATAATTTACTAAATATCGCTGTCAACTAATTAACAACATTGCTTCTTAGCTACGCCTACTTTCTATCATTTTCAATACACCTATAAACTTCAGTCTGTATTTTAAAGTTTGATATTGCAGGATATCGTTCATGATATTATAGCATAGTTGAGGAGGGTAACATTTCGAGCTTATACTATCACAACTTAATTACTAGTTGACATGCGTATTGTTCTGACTTTACAATTGAATATATTATTGAGTACAACTGTAAAGCACTACCAACCATGTTGAGCGTTAATCTTGGAACAATTACCCGTCGAAGTTTTACTTTTGAAGAACCACAAAATTGCCTTCGAGTTTTCAACCAAATAAACTGATAATTTTGTTCACAATGTGACCGGACAGTGTATGGATGATGGCACGGGTGACGTCGATTGTAGACCAAGTGCGGCCTACCATGACAAGTGTAGCACAAATAGGTGATGATGATATCATGACAACAAGAATGGATGATAGAATTGTAGGTGGAGCGAGGGGAGGAGGGTTAAGGGGCTCAATTGTCTCTCCACCACACCAAAATAAATTTCATGGAAGATGAGTCGGTTGGCTAGCCTACAATCATGCATGGAAAGAAGATGATGGCCAGTCGGTAAGAGCGGTTGGGCAACAAGCGTGGGATGGGCGCCTTTCTCGTTGGCCTTTTATACCTATTCTCTCTTTCCCTCTCTTCTCCGCTCTTTATTTCTCCTACTTTTAAATACCAAACAATATTGACACGTGATTATAATTATTGATGGATGTTTGATCAAGATATCATCTCTCAAAATTTTTTCGATATCGCACGTTACTGTAGAAAGAGAAAAAAAAATAAAACAAAAACAATCAGATACATGAATCCGTCAAAAAAAATTCGTCTTCATGAAACATGCAAATTTCACTATGAGAAAAAGAAATATTACAAGAGAAGATCTCATCCTCAACCCTCATACATCCAATTTTTTTCTCACAAAAAGTTCTCCCTCACAAAAGCTCTCTCTCTAGGAAGACCCTCCTGAACCTTGAAGTGACCACTGTCCGCTACCCAGAAGCCTCTTTGGAGCCCCTACTCTTGCTTTTCTCAGCATCTTTGCATCTCTCTCTCCGTGGGTTTTCTGCCTTTCAAAGCCGCGCCGCACACACCATTTCTGATCACGCATAGGCCTTTTAAAGGCTTAAAAAACCAAAAACAGTAAGAATAGAACTCCTTATAAGGCTCAGAAAACCCCCTGAACCATCATATCGAGTCCAGTAGCACCCAGGATCCTCAGATCGTGCATCGATCTATGGAATAATCCATGGACCGCGAGAAACGATCGTGAAACGTTATACGGTCCACGATAGACTGCGAAAAATCGAGGGAAAATGCCCCCTCGGTCTACAGACCCATCGATGCACTGCTCGATCCATGGTGGATCGAGCTATGGGCTCCCAAGCAGGCGCACGTGAGCCTGGGCCATGCCTGCGCATGCATGCGCCCGGGACTGGGCCACGCCCTGCCGTCAGGCCGCGCGCTATCGAGCCCAGGCTACGCACCGCCGCCACTTCGTCGACCCGCCGCTGGCGGTCTACCGCTGCTTCGGATTTTGTATCAACTTCAATTGGACGTATCTCCTTCATTTGGACTCCGTTTGAGATGATTTTGAGCTCGTTGGACTTCATTTTTCGTTGCGGACCTTACTGTGGGCTCCATGTGAATCGAATTTCGAGGTATCAAATTCTAACAATCTTCACTTCGACTCGACATTCGATCTCCTTCTGACTCTGAGAGCTTCTGGATCTTCTCGCCCCCACATCCTGGGATAATCGCCTGCTGATCATGGATGGACAAATATGGAAGTCGAGCCAGGCCGCTTGATTCCATCTCCATCGTATACTATGCTCATGATCTGAGACATACTTAGGGCATCATCCTGCGGCAATAAAAATCTCACCTTACGATATCGTCTTTCATCATCTCGAGTCTCCTGTCTCATGCTCGATTCACCTCTACCTCCATCTGGAGCTCCACCTCGCACTGGGCTCCTTCTGGCTCCTGAAGCTCTACCTCCCATTAGGCTCCCCACCAGGTAATAATGTTCTCTCCTCCTCTTCTTCTCCTCCAGAATAATCCTATCACTGCATAATACTTTCAGGATTCCTCCACTAGCTACCATCCTGTAACCTCTCGAATTCAGTCTACTCAGTGAGATAAGATTTCACTTGAAATCAGATATGTATCGGACCTCCCCCAATTTCCTCACTGCACCATCATGTGTCCTCCAACTGATCGTTCCAATATCTCTGATCGCACAGCTCGATCCATTCGACAGATAAATAGTGCCCTTATTGCTCTTCAAGAAGTCAAACTGTTTCTCTCTACAACATATATGATAGATACATGCAGAATCTAAAATTCACTACTGGAAAGAAGTAGATATCTCGTCACATATCTTCAGGACATCTCTCTCTGAACCGTTACTGGCCGTCGCTATAGCAACCATCGTCCGATCCCTGAGTTGAGAGCAATTTCTGACTAGATATCCCAACTCGTCACACCGGTAACATCTGGTCTTGCTCAAGTCCTTTCTGGACTTAGACCGCCCTCGTTGCGATCTTCTATCACTCCATCTACCGCCTCCTGCTTCTTCAGAAACTACTAAAGCTGAGCTACCGTCACTTGAGTTCGAAGTTGAGTTCTCCCTCCTGAGAAACTCGTTCTGGAGAATCACCGCGGTGATCTCGTCTATCTTAATGGTGCTCTTTCTCACTAGAACAGCAATCAGTAAGGACTCATATGAAAGGGGAAGTGATGCTAGAAAGGCCAATGCTCTGATCTTCTCCTCAACATTTTTGCCAATGCTGAGGAGGTCGGCGAGGATCTTCTGGAAGTAGCTTAGATGCTTCTGCATGCTCTGTCCCTCAGTTATCTACCACTGATAGAATTGTCTCCAGAGGAAAAGAGTGTTGGTGAGAGATTTCACCATGTACAACTCCTCGAGCTTCAGCTACAGTATCATCGAAAAAGTCTTACCAAGCACATGGATCACCACCTCATCCGCTAGGTACATACGGATGGTACTCACCGTCTGCATCTGGAGCTGCCTCCAATTCTGCACCTCTATAGTGATCGGCTTCTCCTCGCA
Organism: Elaeis guineensis; assembly: GCF_000442705.2. Taxonomy (NCBI): domain Eukaryota; kingdom Viridiplantae; phylum Streptophyta; class Magnoliopsida; order Arecales; family Arecaceae; genus Elaeis; species Elaeis guineensis. Next base: position 17,052,707 of record NC_025996.2, read on the forward strand.
CAAGAGAGCATCGATCAACCCTTGTTGGATAAGCACGTCCTTCACCCTTACTTGCCATAAGGAAAAATTATTTTTTCCATCAAACTTGTTGATCTCCATTTTGATTGATCTTGTCTTCTCCATCTTCAGTCTTGCTCACCACCGCTGCAATCTGCATCTTTGCACCACCTTACTCTGATACCACTTATTAGTGGATGTCTGACCATGACACCACCTCTCAGAACCTTTTCGATATCGCGCATTGTAGTAGGAAAAAAAAAGAAATAAAACCAAAACAATCAGATACGTGGATCAGCTAAAAAGGACTCACCTCCACGGGACATGCAAACTTCACTATGAGAAAAAGAAATATTACAAGAGAAAATCTTACCCTCAATCCTCGTACACCCAATTTCTTCCTCACAGGAAGTTCTCTCTCATAAAAGCTCTCTCTCTAGGAAGGCCTCCCCTGAACTTCTGAAGTGACCGCTGTCCAGAAGCCTCCTTGGAGCCCCTGCTCTTGCTTCTCTCAGCGTCTTCGCATCTCTCTCTCCGTGGGTTTTTTTCCTTCTAAAGCCACACCACACACATCGTTTTGGATCACGCACAGGCTTTTTAAAGGCTTAAAAAACCAAAAACAGTAGGAATAGGACTCCTTATAAGGCTCAGAAAGCCCCCTGAACTGTCGGATCGAGTCCAGCAGTGCCCAGAACCCTCAGATTGCACATCGATCCACAGAATAGTCCCCAGAATAGTCCGTGGATTGCGAGAAACGACCGTGAAATATTATGCGGTTCATGGTGGACCACGAGAAACCGAGAGAAAATGCCCTCTCGATCCATAGACCCATCGGTGCACTGCTCGATCCACGGTGGATCGGGCTACGGGTTCCCAAGCGGGTGCGCGTGGGCCTGAGCTACACCCACATGCGCGTGCGCCCGGACCTGGGCCATGCCCTGCCGTCGGGCCACGCACTGCTGAACCCAAGCTGCGCGCCACCGCCGCTCCACCAGCCCGCCATCGATCGTCGGCGGTCCTCTGCTACTCCGAATTTTGTGCCAATTTCAATCGAACGTATCTCCTTCATCTAGACTCCGTTGAGGTGATTTTGGGCTCGTTGGATTTCATTTTTCGTCATGGATCTCGCTGTGGGCTCAATATGGATCGAATCTCGAAGTGTTAAATCCTAACAATATGCTTTGCCATTCTCCCCCCTCCTCCTCTTTCGAACCCTTTTTTGAAGCACACTACCTCGGTGAAATTTTGTTGCTGATGGTTTTATGCTGTGAATCTTGTATAATCGGGGCATCAAATGGCAAACAACGATCATACTTTGATCAACTTGTATATAGAAATTATATCCTATATCATATAAATCATGTCAGCAGCGCATTGCAGGAGCAACTTGAGATGAGATGCACGGGTGCATGATGAATATTAGAGCCCATAGAAATCAAGATGAATGGTTTGTATGATGCATAGGCATATTGATGCATATGGTCTAGGATATAATTTTTTAATATGGGTGGGCCAATAATATGGGTGGGCCCACAAGAAAGAGCATGTGGCATGACTTGAACAGCTTATTATCATGCATCTTTCATATTTACCTCGATCCATGTTTAAGCTTTGTGTTGGGCTCCGCTTCAGGAAAGGGTTGAACGTAAACATCTGAACAATTTGGGTTTCTATTAGTCCAGGTGTGCTAAATTTGTTGTACTTTAGATTATATGATTTTTCCATGCTTTTGGTGGGGCGATTCCTCTTTGCTTAGTTGATGCGAAAGTGGTGAAACCTCCAAGGAGTACATTTAAGTATTTTTGGCATGCTATGATGGCAAATGGTTTCAATATTTCTTTAACATATATAGTGAAAGTTGACAGAGTTTGCTTGTAACATCATGGATGTAGCAATTGAATGTTGAGCTACCTCAAATTCCAATAACAAAAAATTTCAGCCATAAAATCAAAGTGATGCACTGGCATAGCCACTGTCATACGTCGTGTATTGGATCAATTAAACAACTGCTTCTCATGATAAATCAATCTATCGACATCAGTTAACAGCTCCAGACTTCTGGTGATGCCACGTGGAAGATATCTTGTGCCTGATAGCTTGGCTATAGGCTCATTCAATTCATGTTTGTAGTGCGCATGCCTTTTATGGCCTAGAATGACAGAGTCCCCTCAAATTATAGAGCTAGCCACCACTCATGCTCAAATGTTTCTAGGTAGCAGGACGATATAGCATTTGCGAGCAGAACCAATCAAACAAATTGCTCCTTCAATCTTGGCTCTGTCTAGGCACTAGGATAGCTTTCAACTTCACAGTAACAACCCTTATGGCTTTTGTTACTCGAGACAATACCGATGGACTTCTTCAGGTTGGGAATAAAATGATAGCCCCAATGTCTGTACCTCTCACTGAATTGGCTGCAGCTTGGTTGGGGTACCCATATGGCTGTAAATGAATTGCAAGCCAACCAAATATGGCTAGAAGCAGACTCTTCCACAGTCATCAAATGGCTCGACAACTCTTCTAGGGATGGGGGAAAAATATTTCAATTATGAAAGATATAAAGATATGGTTGGCTAATACTACTAGATATATGGTGTCCCATGTCTTTCGAGAAGCAAACAAAGTGGCAGACTACATCTTCTAGATAGCTCTATTAGGAGGTGTTAATTATTACCTTGGGTTACATTTGGTGCGTCGTCAGATAATCTTAAAAGATAATCTGGATTATTTGCAGGATAGATTGTGACTATTAAATTATCAGTAATATTGATTACTGTATTTGATACACGTAGGTAATATTACAGTAAAATTATTGAGAATCATGATTGACATATTTAATATGACAATTAAATTACTGGTAATGTAACATCAAATTTTCAAAATACCTGTAAATCAAATTATTAATTTAACATTTTGATATATATTTAGTAAAACCAGCGATCTAAATCCTTAGTCAGATCAATCTATGTAATATATATTAAAAAATTTAATTTTTTTAATAAATTAAAATTTAAAAATAATTAAATTATTTATTTAATTTTTTAATGATAAAAATTATTTATTATCAAAATAGATAATTCAGTGGCTATTATTATTATTATGAAAAAAATAAATTTTTTTATTATTTTTAATATTTATTATTATTATTATTATTATTATTATTATTATTATTAATTCCTTCCTTCTCCTTTCTCCGCACGCCACACCCCTCCCCCCTCCCCCCACCCTCGGTAACGCCTAGCTGCTCCGCGCACCCTACTTCTCACGGCACCCCACTCGTCACGCCTCTGGCATCGCCCCCTAACTGTTCACGCCTCCTCTCACCCTCCCGCACTGCTCCTTGGGCCCCCAGCGAACTCGCACCCTGCACCTGCCACGGCCTGCCTCTATCGCCACTCTCATCCACCCGCGCCGCTGCCCTCACCCACCCCATCAGTCCTCTGCACCCCATCCTCCGTGGCTCCCCATTTGTTGTGCCTCTGGCACCATACCCTGGCTCTCTAGCCGCCCGTGCTACCCTGGCCACCGCACCCTGGCCCTCTAACCAAAGGGCTGTCGTGGACAATGAGTTGAACGGCGGCGAGTCGACTAGAGATGAGGTGAGAGAAAGAGAGATTTTGGTGGATAGAGCTTGGAGGCAACATCATAAGCGGCTTCATGTGATGGAAATAGAAAAAAAAGAGTTTAATTTATTTTTTTAATGAGAACAGTTTCGTCCAAATATTTTATTGTTAAATTACTAAATTTTTAGTAATATGGATAGCCACCTTTCTCTTAGATAATTCAGATTACTTTCTAGAAGGTAAGGCAATTCAGATTGCCATCCAAAGAACATACCAAACACAGTATTTCGGTGGGACTCCTTTAAATTACCAGCAATCTGGATAGATTGCCAATTACCAAACGTAACCTTGGTGACATATTATTTACTGATTTTTATGATATCCTTATCGCTGATTGCAGGAGAATATCTTTCATTCGAAAGAAATGAAATTAATATATAATTCATAAGTTTAACCATAGGCACAAATTTCCTTATCTTCCTTCCACGCAGGATCTAACTTTACTTTCCCTCGTTACGATCATAAGGAGGGCTAAACTCTAGAAGGTTGCTAACAGTTCCGGCACAGAGTAAGGTATCATATGACACACCAATATTTAGAGACACTGTAGTGGGGTCACAGGCCTCGTGGAGGCAACAGCATAAGCGGCCTCACGTGATGGAAATAGGAAAAGAGAGGCTTAATTTATTTTTTTAATAAAAATAATTTTATGTAAATATTTTATTATCAGATAATTAAATATTTGATAATCTAAATAACTATTTTTTTTGAATAATTTAGATTATCTTTTGAAAGATAATCTTGATTGTCAAGATAATCTAGACCGCCATCTAAAAAACATACCAAATACAGTAATCCGATGGAGCTCCTTTAAATTACCAACAATCTGGATAGATTGTCAATTATCAAATGTAACCTTAGTGACATATTATTTATTGATTTTTATGATATCCTTATGGCTGATTGTAGGAGAATATCTTTCGTCCAGAAGACATGAAGTTAATATATAATTCATAAGTTTAACCATGGGCACAATTTTCCTTATCTTCCTTCCATACAGGATCTAAGGTTACTTTCCCTCATTACGATCATAAGGAGGGCTAAACTCTAGAAGGTTGCCAACAGTTCCAGCACAGGGCCAAGGCGTCATATGACGCACCAATATTTAGAGACACTGTAGTGGGGTCACTGACCTCATGGAGATTGGTCATATTTTATTTATTCGCTACCAGGAGGGCTATAATCTCTATACTTCAAATCACCTTGTTGCTGATACTTCTTGCATATTTTGTGTTTCATGCCACAATGTTTCATACATGCTGGTTACCCTGCATTGACTTTGGAGCTCTTTTTACTAACTCGTTACCTTATGTGATATATACTGGCTGGGCATTCGGTGGCTTACATATTTTTTTCACAGCCAACTTTAATTACATCATGTTTGAGCCTTACGATGCAATGGTTGCATACAGATTTGGGATCTCTACTGATGTTCAACTTCCTTGTCTCATTGTTGATATTCTTTATCATTTGACTCCCCTATATGAGTGCCCTGGAACATGATCTATTTGAGAAGATGCCTTATGCGTCATTCTTTTGTTGCTATTATAATCCACATCACTCGTTGCAGGACTACATTGCTGCTGCTCTATATCAAGAATGTTTCTATAAATACAATTGGGTTTGTTATTCACTGCATCACAATATGGGTCATATTATCCTCTTCAAGGTATTTTGTTGGCCAATGAACTCCGGTCGGGCGTGTGGTACTCTATTACTTGTTATGAGATAGATTTTCTTTCTACCTAAGTATATGATAGTTGGTAATTTCAGGTCCTTTGCAGGCAGACCATTGTTCTCTTCCTCACATAGGGAAACAATGGATGGGTCTTTCTTGTAGAACCCCCCCTTTACACTCACCATTTGCTGCTGGATGCAAACTGGTCTTCTTCTTGTTTTTGCTGCATGGTGAATAGAGCTGTTTGTCTACATGTTACTTTATGGTTCTCAAGCTTGGGCATCTCCAATTTGTTGCTCTGTTGGAAGGTTGATGGACACAATCACAAACTACTACTATTTTGATAGAATATGATGCTCATACAAAATACTTAGAGTGGGAGAAGAATTGGATAATACTCTTGTATTATAGAATCATAGATTACTCCATACTACTTGACTCATTACATAAGGTCCTATATATAGATATATAAAGGTAACTTTTAGGCTACCCTCATGAATACAAAGTAATCCTTTATTTTCTAAATGACTCTTAATTTTTCTAAGTGAATTCTTTGATTTAAAGGTTACATGACTCTTTGATTTTCATAACATATTAATAACTAGACTTTTGAACTTTCACTAACATTAATTATAAATTAACTTCCAACACTCTCCTTTAATTTGTAATTTTCATAACATCTTTAATCATGAATTTGAACTACAACAAGGAGAAAAATCACGTACAGCATAAACTCTTTTTTTTGTTCCACGAGAATGTGTCCCAATATCTTCTTCAATCACTCTTTCTTCCATCTTCAACTTTAACTCATTTAGCTCTTTCATTACGTCTTCATAACTTTTCTTCAAATTTTCATAACTTTCATATAAATCTTTCATAATAGTCTCGACTTCATTCATCTCTAAAAAATAAACATCATTAATGATAATATTATAAATATCTTTTAAATATTTGATTACTTGTAGCGCAGTATTATTCTCAGCTTCTTTCTTTGTAGCACTTTCATGACCATCGATCACTAATCCTTCACTCAAATTTTCAAACTCAATTGTTGCTATAAAGATTGGTAAATAATCTGATCTTTCACTTAAATTTTCAAACTCAATTGTTGCTACAAAAAATGGTAAATAATTCGGTCTAGATTTTTCATATATATACCTTGCTGGTGACAAATTTAATTTTTTAAGTATCTCTTTGAGCATCAGTTTGAATGGTGCAATCACAGATATAGACATTTCACCTTCCATTGCACACACTTATTGTTGTTGATAAAGATGTCTCTTTGCTTCAACCTCTCAATTTTACCAAAAAAATTGTACTTTTTTTTTGTTTTTACTTTCTCAAAAAACTCTCAAGCTCTCTGGCTTTGAAGCTCTGAGACTCTTTGGTTCTGAAGCTCTGAGGCTCTGTGGCTCTGTGGCTCTATGCCTCTTAGATTTTGTAAGTTGCTGTAGAATTAACCTTATATTTTGATAGTTACTTTAGGATCGATCTTGCTCTGATACCAATCTGTTGGAAGGATGATGGGTACAATCACAAACTCAAATACTACTGCTTTGATAGAATATGATGCTCATAGAAAATACTTGGAGTGAGAGAAGAATTGGATAATACTCTTGTACTATAGAATCATAGATTACTCCATACTACTCGACTCATTATATAAGATCCTGTATATAGATACATGAAGGTGACTCTTAAGCCATCCTCATGAATACAAAGTAACCCTTGATTTTCTAAATGATCCTTAATTTTTCTATGTAGTCTCTTTGATTTGAGAGTTACATTACTCTTTGATTTTCATAACATATTAATGACTAAATTCTTAAATTTTCACTAACATTAATTACAAATTAATTTCCAACAGTTTTCAACCCTAAGCCATTTCTCTCACAGCACTTGTTTCACCACAGTGCTGGCTTGATTCAAGTTTCTAGTTGCAGATTTCATAAGCATAGTTTATGCTCCACTTTCAACTGGCCTTTAATGCTCAAATGCAATATCCATAATCCACTTAGTAGCTATCACAAATATTCATATTTTCTCATTGCTTGTAAAAGGATGTCTGGGGTTCTACTGCTTTTATGCCATGCTATGATACAGGCAATCCTAGGTAAATGGGGCAGAAGCGGTCTGTCGTTATGTGCTACAGTTCTCCTCAAGCCTCCACGGCTGCTTAACAAGTCTCTAGTCAAACAATGGGTGGCCCTTTGTTGCTTCAGGATCCAATCTATCTTCAAGTCGCTGGCAGCAGTTGCTGTTTCTACTGTACCTATTAGTTGGGACGGGTGTCAAGTCATCCTCAGCTCTTACTCCCTTTATGTTATCCTTGTAACCTTAGATTCCTCTCCTGTAGTTGTTGTGTGCCAGGCCTTGGTTTTGGTGTTATATTTTGTTTTGCTTATCTTCGCATCTGTAATATTCAAACCTTGTGTTATCCTTTTTAATCTAGCTTTGCTCCAAAAAAAAAAAAAAAAAAACCACCATTAGGCTTGGTATTGCTATGTCAGTTGGGTAAATTGAAACATTTCATTTGCAGCCATATGCCTAAGATTCTTGTTTAGTCCCCTCTTTTTGTGTCTAGTTTATGCATTTTCTCGACTTGAATTCTGTTAGTTAACTTCCTCATGATAACACGTCAAACAAACTTTAAGGATGGAAATCAAATATAATCTAGACTTTTAATTAAGATAGACTTCTCCGATGAGTTCTTTAACGTGCAGTCCAATAAAATTAGTCAAAGTCCATAGACAGTCAGTGGCCTAATGTTGCTACCGTGAACTAGTTGCTGACTTTTAGAACCATTTGGACATCAAATAGAGGCTCCCCCAGAAAGTATTAAGGACATGTTTTGTTTGGGATGAGAATGGGAACAAGTGACTCCTATTTTAGCTATTTGGTTTGGAAGAGTTCCATTTCTATTCTATTTCTAAAGGAAAATGTGAATGCTTCAATCCTTTGTCTTCCTGAGTATTCAAAAATATTAGTCTGCATGTCTTTCATGGCTTAGTATTCAGCAGCCTAATATCATTATTGTGAACAATGTATGCATTGCTGTTCATGACTTTTAGAGTCATGTTGACATCAGATAGAGTCTCTCTCAAAAATATTAAGGGCATATTTGGTTGGGAGGATTTGGACTATGGAATGGAAATATGAATGGATGACTCTAATTTCAATTATGTGGTTGGGGGAGTTCAATTTTATTTCAATTCAAAGAGGAATGCAAATGTCTCAATGAGGGGTATGGCTATTCCGATTTCCATTCATTTTAATTTCTATTCTTATTGTGAACCAAACACGTCTTAATTAAATTGTTGTATGATCCTCTCAACTCGGTCAACTTAAGGGATCAAGTTTGCTTGTGGTGTCCCTAATTATGGTATTTATTTATCTTATACATATAATCATCCATTGGCATACCTTTCTAAAAAATTCTCGGGACTAATCAAAAGAGCAGTTTTGTGAGGGAAAAGATACGACAAGTCGAAGCGAACATGGACAAAATATGGGGCTGATGATTCTTGTTGCCTCCAAGGTTAAGGACAAAGACGGGCACGGCCTAGAACCCTCCTCATCCTGTGTGACATGGAATCTTTCCACCTCTCTCTCTCTCTCTCTCTCTCTCTCTCTGTGAAGGTTAGGCAAGACAAACTTGGCGCAGCGAATATAATAACCATACTAATAAATGGCAATGCCATGGATAGACATAGCCTAGCTTTCATGCACCGGAGGCCATCCCAGAATTTTCTGTCCGCCTACCGCACCACTCGGTGAGATGCTTGGAAATCAAAGACGTGTAATAGTTTTACAATTAAATCTATAATTATTATATAAGTTGCTGGCTTATGTGAAAACTCTCATTCTCTAGTTGCAAAAGGCAAATCTTAGGAGCTCAACAAAATTATAGGGAGATGAATTTCGAATTGTGTGTATTTATCAATTCATGGCTAGTTCAAGAAGTCTTATTCTTAGTTGATCATTTTATATGATTAGGGATACAAGTGTCTAATGTGGTATCTGAAATTTCAAATGTTCTCAAAAAAAGGAAAAAAGTTCTAAAGAACAAATTCGTTGGATGGGAAATTTTATTTCTTTTTAATGCTTTATAATAACTTTCGATATCAAACATCTGATAAGCTCGCCAAAGTGTCTCCTCATACCGAGCATGCAACACAACTTGGCAAATCGCATGCTTGAGGTGATCATTATTATTTTTATCGGACAGAAGAGAAAGATGCAACCCAAGAATTGCACACTTATTGTTAGTTCAAAAGGTTCTCGGGGCTATTTGGGCTAAATGTTGTAAGGCCCAAAGCCACCCAAATTATATGCGCGAAGTATGTCTTGCAACCTGAATGCCCTCCAAAATATTTCTCATTAATCTCCATGGCAAAGTTCATGAAGTTCTTTCAGGATACTGCTGTACTTGGATTATTTGGAATTTCCTGGAGATAGAATACTAATTATCCATTTTATTTCTAGCGGTGGAAGACCGCAATTGAGGGTATGTCAGAGACTTCCTAATAACAGTTTACACTTTTAAAAGTGATAATATCACTTTTTTTTTTTTTTTTTTAAAGAGCAATTTTATCTATTTATTTATTTAATTATGGGCCAGAAGGGGCTGTAGGCAACAATCCATACAGTAAGAATTGTCCTCTACGAAATACTTCTAACCCTCCAAGTCCCAGCGAAGTGGGGATTTGATCTAGGTTCACTTTGTCCAATCACCAAACATTTTCTACCTTGATAGGATTGCACCTTTTAGAAAATTTAGATCGTAAAATAAATATTTAGGATATGGAGATTGAGGCTTAAACAAGTGCTAAATGCATCTTGCTTTTGTTGTCGTGGTTTGGGCTTCCCGTTAATAGTATGATATTTTTGATATGCACACGAGAAAATATTTGACTAGCTCTGGACCTGTGTATCGTTAGATTTGTTTAATGGTTTCTTTTCTCCACCCTTTTTGAAAGGAAGGGCCAATTGTTTGGTTGCTTGTGTTCAATCATCCCATATGCCTGTTGCATGCTAATAAAGTCACAATGCACATGGGTAGATGAAATGTGTCTTGGTGAGCAAAACTTTATGGCTGATTGGACATTCTCAACTTATTTGATTAAACATGTCTACTTAGAATGTAGCAATAACACTCTACCCATCCAAATTACGCAATTTAAGACAAGCTAGCTTTCAACTGTTTTGTGACCCAGCAAATTTTAGTCTTTCTTGCCCTCAAATCTTTTCTCCTCTCTACAATTAGGTAAGAGAAATTGACTAAATATTCGTTGCAACAGTGATACCACGTCAAACTTGTAACAAGCTAATAAAAAATCAATAGAATAGTACGGGTATCGTTAAGGAAATTGGCAAAATACACAGCAATCCATAAAACGCAAGCATTTTCATTGAGTTGTGATAAGTTTGACGTGGTACCACCGTTGCAACGAATATTTATTTGGGAAAATTGATCTCTAGTTGAATTTCCTTATTTGGCTGAGAAGTTTTTTTTTTTTTTTTTTCCCTTGATGACTAAAATAATGATCTTTCTGATGTTCTTTTAAAGAATGGAAACATGTGGGTTTTTAACACATCAATATTTATAAATTTATGATTATTTATGATTGATGTGGAATTAAACACATGTCTCCACAGATATTCATATACTGCTTATTTAAGCTCCAATGTCCTTGCCAAACCAAGAATGTAAATTTATTTAAATCTAATCACAATGACTACAAATTGGCTATGGTTAGCATCAATGGATCAGTACTATGGTGTCCATTATTTTACATACGATGTGGGCCACATCCATTGTAATATTAGTTATGAGAAATTTTTTATGCACTATGAACGGTGTAGAAAATTCGACATAGAGTGCACCATCTTATCTTATGGATCTATATAGTCACTACTTTCCAATACGCATTTAATACCTGCAGTTTTACTTTCTCATTTAAAATTTTGAATGACGAAAATATTTTCATTCTTTAGAAAAAAATTATGATATCTTATGTTCATATTATAACATCTTTCATGCAGAAAATCATAATTTGGTGTGCAGAATGTCATAATTTGACGTAAGATGTCATAATATGCCACAGCATATCATAATTTTTTTTTAAAGAACAGGGATATTTTCATTCTTCAAAAATTTTAAATGAAAAAACAGAATTGCAGACATTAAATGCGCGTTGCAAAGTAGTTGGATAAAAATATCTTCTACATTTTATGACATTTTAAGCCAAATTATGATATTTTGCGTATAGGAAGTCATAATTTGATATAGGATGTCATAATCATAATTTTTTTCAAACAGAAAGAACATTTTTGTCGTTCAGAATTTCAAACGAAAAAATTGAACTGCAGGTAATAAATACATGTTGGAAAGTGGTGGCTATGTGACCAATTGAATAAGACGGTGTATTCTACGTTGAATTTTTTACACTGTTCGTGATGCATAAAAAATTTTTCTATTATTTATAACAATATATGATTTCACTTAAAAAATTTAGTTAGAGATATATATATTATTTAAATTTTTTTGTCACTAGATTAAATACATGCTGATCTTCATAATTTTCATTCCAAACCCCACCAATCGTGGAAAATGCTGCAGGGCAACTACTAATTATCAAATTCCTTTACCCACCTCATGTCGCGGTAAAGTCACGATTTTTTGCGCGGCTGCAGCGGGCGGAGTCACATGCACTGATCAAATTTAATAATAGTCCCCCCACAGTTTCGCTATTCCTCCTCCCCAGAAGAAGTTGTAGGTATATGTTCTGTTGTTATTGTTCGCTTAACTGCACATATACAATTTAGACCTTACAATCCCATTATCGTACATCATTGTCTCATTTTTCTCGAGGCTGGTATAATTTCCTCGCTAGTGCCTATCTATCTGCATGCAGTTCTTGATTGGGTGCTCTATTAACTATAGCTACACGTTCTTACCAAAAAAAAAACTATAGCTACAAGTTGCCTGTCATGATGCATTGGGAGCTATATTCCTAGAGGAGATCACCTAATTGGGGTGCAGAGTGCAGTATCGAGAAGATCATCAAATGGTTATCATTTCTGAATCAGATTGTTGAGGGAATGATGCAAGCGTGGCTTTTAGTTAAAAAAAACACTATATCAATTGAGGCATGTTAGGTGGATGCATTCATGTAGGTTTTAGATCATCAACATCATGCAGGCCTGTGAGCCACAGCAGCCACCTTTTGTCGTGAGCCCGCTTGTACTCTATCTGCGGTCCAACGGCAGGATCTGCGTCGTAGCAGGAGTCCAGTTGTTGGCGAAACCAAAAAAAAAAAAAAAAAATCCTTTATTTCATCATACTTCATCCTAAAACAAAAATCCTATTCTCCTGAAAGAGAGAGAGAGAGAGAGAGGATACCATGCACCTTCACAAGGTGGGTCAGACTGGATCGATCATGATGTCAATTTGCATGGTACTGCATGATGTTTGAGTCTCTTCGTATAATCAGTGGATGTAGTGAATGGCGGATAGTTGTGGACTGCTAGTAATGGATTGGGCCCAGTGGTTTCCTTTGCAACAATATTTGCAAGTTTTCTCTATGTCGATGCATGTCTAATACTAGTGATTTGGCCTGATATGGCTCGGCTCGTCCTCGTTACCCTACTTTGGCTGCCATGTGAGTTGCCAGCTTCAGCATATAAGATTTCTATCTCCTCCAATTCTTAGGGCCATTGTCGTTGAGATTATGAGAGGATGGGCCTTTTGCTAGCAAGTTTATTAGGGCCCATTTTATGTCTCCCATCACGCACATCTGCGCAGATGCAGACATGCACATATCACGTGAGAGAATGTAAAGGGGGAAAAAAAATCATGATAAGAATTATCAATTGCTTTGACACAACCAACGGGTCAGCAATATTTAGAGGCAGGAGAGAGAATGCTTTGATGCGATCTGATGTCGCATAGGTTTTTGGCTAGGCATGGTGAAATGGCCTGAATGTTCCAGTAAAAAGTTCCTTAGAAAACATAGCAGGTTCCCGTTCCTCTCTCCCTCTCTCTCTCTCTCTCATGCATGCAAAATGTTGTGCTATGTGGATTTTGATGCTACAAACTCTAACCACTTAGATGTCTTTCCCTTTAAAACTTACCGTCATAATTGAACTTATTTTAAACTACTAAAGACTACCACCATGAGAGATCATACAGTACTAGAGCCTAATGTTTGTTTCTAAATCTTTATATCAATGAAATTTATTCACCTTAGAGAGGGTCTACAACCAGGCAAGCAAAGACACTGGATGACTGATCTTTTCCTAACGGGATTTCGCGAAGGTGTAGAACTTTGGACACGATTAATTGAACTCCACCTGTTCCGAGTTCGGACCTGACCTCCCCAACTCCTGGCACCCCCACTCCCCATTTTCCCATCAACCGGCGCAGCCGTCAGACTTATCACAACTGTCCCAGCCCGGAACGGTTCTCCGTGTGCGGTCTTTGCTGCAACGTCTTCAAGGCGCCCACGTTGTCATCCCAACCTCCAGACAATCTACACCGTCCGGTGACAGGGAACACATGATGAAGGATGAGTGATGATTCGCCGACCTAAGAACATAGAAAAGATTAGTATAGAAATCCTTTTGCCGATCGCAATCATGCGGACCATCGGTAAACGCATTGACGGTCAACATTGGTTTCCATCGAGGACTTCCGCTTGTTCCACAATTCCATTCTTTTTCTTTTCCTTCTTATCCCTCTCCTGGAGGGGTTATGATGGACCCCAACGCGGAAAATTCCATGCGAAAACCCCTCCCGGCTGCCAGTTTCTCGTGATGCGATTTGGGCATACCGACGCCCTTAGAAAGTTGCGAGCCTTTTTTAGTTTTGTCGAGACGAATCAAAAAACAGGATAATTCCAGGAGCCCCAAGAAATTAGTTAGACAAAAAGACGCCTTCTAATAAGTAAAAACTCTGGAGATTCGTGCAAAGATGGAGAGGTGATGAGGGGCGATATTTGCTGACACGAGGCCGGCTCGTGGATGGGACCGCGAGAAGGCGCACGGAAGATCTGACGCACGTGCGACGCGTGCGGGGGGAAGGGGTGGTGGTGCCCACGCGACTCTTTTGCGGATAGATTCGGAAAGGGACGACCTTTTCTGGGACTCGGTCGAGGCCCATCTCCTAACAATACGGCATTTACTCCCCGCAAGAGGGCTTCTCTTTCGGAGAGTTTGTTTCGATTTTATTTTTTTTTTCCTTGAAAGTTTGGTTTAATTGAAAATTTTTCAAATTAGTAGAGATCAAAACCGGAAAAACTGGCCGGCATGGCACGATAGACAGCGTGCGAAGGATCCCAGCAGTTGCAGTTGAAGTATGTAAAATCTCGGAGAAGCGAACTTAAGTGAACAATTAAATTAATAAACAAAAAAAAAAAGTTAGCTGGAAGAAAAAAAAATATAGATCATGGTTTAATAGTAATGATAATGGAGTAATTGGATTGTTTTTTTTTTTTTAAATTTAATGATAGGGAATGGAGGAGCTGCTAGCTTGACGCGTGGGCATTGATTTTTCTAGCCTCGTCGTTCCAACAAACCCAGCAGTTACCTTGACTTCTACAACCTGGCCACCGATTTTAATTTTCTAGAAACCAAAACAAGGATGGATTGGAGTCTCTCTGAAAAATGTTAGTTTTTCTCCATTTTTCCCCGAAAATCACCAAAAGAAAAAATCATTTTATGATTAACTTAATCATTAGGAAAGGAAAAGAAAAATTCCAAAAGTATTTTCGCGTTATAGGTGGAGCTCATGCTCGCAGTACCATCACCACTTTCTTATAATTTCTTTTGGATTTTTTTGGGGTGTGAATTGATGCCATGATAACCAACCAAAGCAAAGAAGACAGTAAATTGATAAAAATGAGAGCGAAAGATAGAGAGAAAGGTATGAGTGGTAAGACCATGCCGTGAAGGAGATGCGTGACTTTAGGAATAAGGCGTTCCTTCCAAATTATATTCCCCTCGTCCTCACTTTAATTGGAGAACATATATATGACGCTTATTTTTCTTAATTACGTTTTTCCAAATCTTAATTGCCTTCCTTTTATATTAATTTAGTTTTCCTCTCTTTCTCTCTCTCTCTCTTCTTCTTCTTGTGGGTTGTGTCTTTTGGTGGTGGGATGCTTGTCACCTACTCTTCCTTGTTCCGCTCTCCCTTGTTCTCCTTCCCCCCTCTCTCTAGAAAAATAATGGAAAAATAGAAGCTTCACACTTCCATCACCTTCTCCCTCTCTCCAAAACTTGGTGATATTTTTTCTTCGAAGTTTTCCAGTGGTCTTCTGCTTCTGTTGCTATGGAGAAGCACACTTGCAAGCTCTGCTTCCGCCGCTTCGCCAACGGCCGAGCGCTAGGCGGTCACATGCGGTCCCACGTAACTTTGGCCACTCCTCCGGCCAAAGCCCAGCTACTCCACGACTCCTCCGCCTCCTCCACCTCCGCCTTCTCCCGGGAAGCGGCGGCGGCCGCGCTGGAGGAAGTAGAAGAGCGGGGAGGCGACGTGGAAGGGAAGGGGATTGGGCTCTGCTATGGCCTTAGAGAGAATCCAAGGAAGAGCTTTCGGCTAGTGGATCCGGAATTCTCCTCGTCCTTCCCAGCCGTGGAGGCCGTCTCTTCCTCCATCGTCCAGGACCGGGAGAGCGAGACCGAGTCCTCCCGCGATCCGCCATCCCATCGCCGCCGCTCTAAGCGCCCACGCCAGGCCGCTCCACCACCCCCGCCGGAGCCCCCCGAGCCGGAGCCGGCGAGCTCCGTCTCCGACACCACCCCCGAGGAGGACGTCGCCCTCTCCCTCATGATGCTCTCCCGCGACTTCTGGACCAAGACCAAGACTCAAGCAGAGGACGAAGACGAGGAGCAGCGATCGAACGGCTGGGACGAAGAGGATGACGCGGAGGAGGAGGAGAACGAGGGGCAGATCGTCGCCAGTCGATCGCGGCCGCTGCCGCCAGCGGCGAGGGGGAGGAGCAAGTACCAGTGCGGCACGTGCAAGAAGGTGTTCCGGTCGTACCAGGCGCTGGGGGGCCACCGGGCGAGCCACAAGAAGAGCAGGGGAGGATGCATCCCGGCCGTCCAGACCCAGATCCACGACGCGGAGTCCTCCAAGGGCAATGCGGATAGGGAGGCCAACAAGGTCCACGAGTGCCCCTTCTGCTTCCGCGTCTTCGGCTCCGGCCAGGCCCTCGGCGGCCACAAGCGCTCCCACCTCGTCTCCTCCGCCGCCGCCACCACCATTACCATCTCCTCGCCGGCGCCGCTCCCTCCATCGCCATCCTTGCCTCGCATCATCGGCAGGTGCGGCGAGAACTTCAGCTTCATCGATCTCAACCTTCCCGCTCCATTGGAGGACGACACCGAGCTCTCCGCCGTCTCCGATGCGGAGTTCATTGCAAAGCGACGAAACCTTCCATCAAATTGACAGTTGCCACTCTCTTCATCTTCATCTACACTCCCCAATTCGATCACTCTGAACTCCAGAGCAAGAAGATGAAGTACAGAATCCGGTTGAATTGTGAGCCGATTCGAAGTTTCGAGGTAAGAACGATGAAACCAACTAAACCAACCAAGAAAAAATCGGGACGAAGTTTAATATTTTCAGCATTCTGGTGATTTGCTGATTTCTTTGTAGTCTATCTATTGCTCCTCCTTTGCTTCTGCTGACATTAATCTCCATTTTTATGGTTTTGTGCTGTTGGAGAATTTGTTCTTGGTTTTCAAGTTACCGCTGCTTACCGTAACAGCTAGCTGGACGGTATCCTGCGTTAATGGAAATTGAGAAACTCCATTTTAATTTAACTATTCCTTAATTTATCCATTTTAGCTTATTATGACTGCCCAGCGGCCGATTATTCCAGCTGTTCTTCCCGACTGTTTCCTAGTCACCACCAAAAAGTTAAGCTAAAGAAGACATGCTTATCGAAGGTTTCATAATAATTAATCAAATTAAAAAAGAAATGAGCTTGGAGCTTTCCGAGGTCTTAGCTTAGCTAGCTAATGACATCTCACTTCATCTGGAGTTCTTAGTTGCTGCTGCTACTGCTGCTCTCACCTGCAAAGCTTCCCCTGGCACCGCCAGTAGTACTTGTTCTTTTCTTCCTCCTTTCCCCTCGCTTCACCTCTTTTGTTGGCTTCCTCCTTTTCCTCGCTTCCACGCCTCGCGTCCACGTTCTCACTTGGGCCCTATCGTCCGCGCTCGCTCGCTGGCCATCCGGTTAAGTGGCTGTGCGATCCAGCCAAGATTAGCGTCCAAAAAAATCCACCATAATGAGTTAGAGTATATCACCACTAGTATTTTCTGGGCTTCTGAAAACTGATCAGCTGGAAAAACAGTACTGGGACTCGACTCAGTCAAGAGGTGGACTCGGGACCATGAGAGAGAGAGAGAGAGAGAGGACCCGGTGGTCCCATCACGTGGCCTGATTGGAGGTACGTCTGATCTCGGTGATGGACGCTTTCGGGGTGACTACCCACGCATCCGAGAGTTTTTACTCGACGTCCCTCCTTCGAAGAAGGCCCTCGCACCCGGCTACTCGAATGTTTCCGGATTTCCCAAAATAGCCCTGGAAGGCGAGTATAATTTTAACGAGTTGCGCGTAGAAAAACATGCCACCGAGAGCCGCCCGCTGCTTCAGTTTCTGACAAAAGCGTCCTGCCTTGGCTGGCAGTTGCTGCGCACGTCATTCCCATGATGCCCCGTCCTTCCCATCAGCACCGTCCATTTCCGCCTGCGCCTGCGAGTCCACTGATCCGAGTGTCTCAGGCACCTCAACAGCGTGATCTCGTAGGCCCGGCGACTTTCGGCGCTGTGTAGTGTGGACCGGCTAAGTTAAAAAAATAATAATAATTTTCGTGAAATTACGGGAACGCCATTAGGGGGGAGAGGAAGGGAGGGGTGTTGAGGAAAGTTAAGTACGTACGTTTGTGGTGGGATCTGAACTTTAACTGATCCAACGAACAGCGGCAGCAAAACCGGCGGGAATGGAGTGTGTGGTGCGTGGGAGGGGAGGGGAGGGGAGTAATGCGGAGGTGACACGGAAAGGTACATAAAATAAAAAAAAAAATCGCGCAACCACGTGTCATTTATAAAGTATGCTTCGCTGGAATATTGTTGGCAAATAATGACGCCGTGACGCCGAGTCCCATCGTAACCTAACGGAGAATATCTTTTTTTTTAAAAAAAAAAAAATCCTCCGTTTTTCTCACCTCACCGCCCGTACCTCTCTTCTCCCTTTCCAGGCCCTCCATCTGAGATAGCTCCCAGCCTCCGTTTTCTTATCGCACGAGCCTTTTTTTTTTTTTTTCTGAACCACCTTGTCGCCCAGTGCCGCTGCCCGCCACCGATCCCGCCCTTGCCTTTCACCTCTGTTGAACCCGTCATCGCTGACCTAAAATTCCTCTGGAACGCTTGAAGCAGCGGGGGGCTCGGTGCTTGGGAAGGGAGAGACCGCGGGGCGAGAGGGTGGGGGGGTTATTTTGTCTCTTTCTTTCCTCAAAATTTCTCTCCGCCGGTGGAAGTAAATTTTTTATTAGTTTTCTCTCCGTCAGATCCGACGGATGAGACTCGCGTTAGTATTTGCCGACTAGGATTCCAGCAATTAGCAAAGCATGCCATGCCAGGAGAAACATAGATTCCGTGTTAGCTTAGCAATGCTCGGGGGAGAGAGAGGGGCAATGCGAAGGAACGTCGAGTCCCATGATAGAATGAAAACGGTAGAATCCTTTCAACCACCGTAAAGAAAAGGTGAATGTTTTTTAATATTACTCTCACCTTCTTGGAAAAGGATATCACTTTCGCCTACGCCAGAAATGCCCATCAACATTAGAAGGGTGGTTGCGAGGATGCTGTACCAGGCCCTCCTCCGGACACAATTGTTTGATTCTTCTTTGTCATAGTACATGAACGGCAACGCATGGCACCGTAAGCAGTTCTACTACTACGATTATTATTACTATTTACTGCTGATGTTATTAAAGCATCATCAATACAATTCCGTACGTTGATTTGAAATTGAGAACTAAATTGTCGATACAATTTGTGATAGCCCACGTGTTATTATACGTTTTGTGTTGCGTAAACCTTTATCTATGGGCTTCTTTCGTATTGTATCATTCATAATAATATAAACTGCAAATATATTATTTCGATTTAATTAAGAAGAATAAATTACAACGAAAGCATACTGGCATTGGAAACGCTCAAATATTGCATCATCTAATTATAGTTGAATATCGTAAGCAAATTATATTTGATACCAAAAGTTTCCTAGGAATTCGGGGATTCATGATCTTTTAGATTAATTCTTTGTTATGGAGTCATCTCATGGTACGTGGGCCCTAGCTATGCTTTAGGGATTTGAAATTTATGGATTTCCAATTATAAATATATAGGACTATTGTTTGGCCATAGTAATCTCATATAACTAGGATAAATGAACATTAGTTCTAGATTTTGAAAAAATATGATGAAGCGGCCACTCCTTTTTCTCTTTGGAGGTTTTGAGAATTGGACATCTCCCAAGCAGACAGAAAGAGAGAGAGAGAGAGAGCGAGCGGGCTAACCAACTAACTTTATAGGTCGTCTTTATAAAGTTGTTACAAGGAGGTGGTGTTTTTAGGTTTCTTTATAAGGATTTAGCATTACTCTTTACCAAGTTAAAAAGAATTTTACATTATTCTATTGCCTTTCGCATGGAATGGATAAAGCATTTGGAAAGTGATTTCATTGTGAGTGCGAATTCTTACGATCCTAACCATATGAAATTTCTATAATTATCAAACGTAAGTCATATTTTTACTAATTATGCGGCTTAGGCTCACATGCAGTACACGGAATGATTTGTTGTAGTGTATCATGTAGGCTTTTGTTTTCGGCAAAGTATCACGTAGGCTTTTTACCTTAGAATAACTTCATTTTTCTTAAAAAAAATCAACTTTTTTTGAAAAGTAAAAAAAAAAAAAGAAAATCAACTTAATGACGCAAGATTTCACAATCATCACCCAAAGTAATATGATTTGTCAGGCCCGAGGACCATCTGCATGAACCGGTCACCACATGCGGGGTCCCAACCCGGTCCAGAGGTCATATTGCTGTCCTTGTTGGTGCTATTGGCCTGGGCAATGGAGGAAATGTTGTGCTGTAGTTAGAGGATTGACATCATAATAATGTTGGGGGTGGGAAAGGAATAAAATAAAGTAGCGTAGAATAATAATAAACATTACAAGGCAGGCAGTTTTATGCTCATGAGTTGGTTGTTGTCTGCTTGGAGAAAGAGACCAAAGGGGGTGGTGGGTGTGGTGGTGGGCTTTCCACGCCTCCTGCAGCACTTTTAGCGCAAGAGGGCAATGCCAACGCCGGCTTAAGGACCAGGAGTAAGAGACAAAAGGAACAGGCCAATAGCCGGTTGCTGCTGTTCCTGATCCTATCTATCTTAATTTTGCGAAAAAAAATCCTGCTTTGTACCTTTGAAAGTGAAGTCCTTGATGCCCCCAATGCTCCTGCTGCTAATAGTGTCCTCTCAATAGTCTTTTATTTTCTAATTTGGTGGTTCCACCAATTCTGGAAATTATGAACTACCTTCTTAGTGCCATCTACTCACACTAGCACACTTCATGACTTTGATGAAACCCAGACGGTGAAAAATTCTTGGAAGTGATCAGAAGTCGCACTAGTGCCTTCAATGGGTTTAAAATGAAGCATATTTTTGAGGAGGCTTGTGTTGGGGTGGTAGAAGTGATCATTAGCACTCCACTTGGATGATGAGTAACTTCATTGATGAACTAATTAATAAGATAAATTGCATTTTGTGGTGGCTTTTAGATTCGCCTAGAGACGTTGTAACTCACCAAATAATGAGAATAATTTTTAGTTTTTGGTGACTTAAGGCCACCGGAACCTAACCAAAAACTAAGGCTGGCCTAAGGTTTATTCAATCTTTAACCTACACTAATAAAGAAAGGTCTGTAGAAGCCAACCCATATAGCTGGCTTTGTGTCTCATTATGGTTATGGTGATGGTCCTCGTTTCTGTTTTTTTGGCTTAACTGCTATCGTCCAGTTATATCTAGAATAAATTCACAAAGTTTTAGTTTTCTCCCATAACCAAGAATCAATTTGAGTACTAAAATTGTTGTTCTTAGAGACTCAGAATTTCAAAATGTTTAATGTTAAATTAGTAGAAACGATAATAAAAGCTGGAATTGGTTACTCTGTGGATGTCAATTTTCAACTCAGTAATAAAGCACCGCTTCACTTTTTCAAAAAACAGAGCACCATTTCACTTGACTGGCAATGGCCATGTCTTCTGCTGACATAAGTGGAATCTAGTTTCTAGCGTCATCACTCTTTTCTTCTGCTATGGATTGATACTGGCCTCTCCAGAAGCTTATAGAAATCGTATAGAATCTTTGAGAGTTTGATTCTTTGAAGGCATTATTGTTGAATGGATCAAACTGTGAGGTTGAGATAGTTCTTTCATTTTACATATAAATGTTCGAACACTGTATTTTCTCTGTTTTGATCAACAAAACTGGAGGAGGAGATTGTTCATTCATCAACCCCACATTGTCAAAGGAAGCTTGGGATCGGTCCAGCCTAAATGTTAGCAGTGAGCTAGCCTGAAGTGCTAGACTTCTAAAGCATGCTTTCAGCCATCAGAAAGCATGTCAAACACTGCCTCATTAGCACTGGCACTGCATCATGAAATCTTGTGACGTGGCCTAAGATAACCGTGGTTGTTCCCCAAAGTGCATTTTGTGGGGTTGGGAAAGAAACTTGACTTCAAAGATTTATTTGCAGTCAGGTAGGGCCTAAAGCACACTCTTTCTCCCTCTTTTTTCCTTTTTCTTTGTCTTCTTTGCATCCTTTCCTCTACCTTCTTTGATATGTGACATCAAAATTAGATGATATTTTTCCTCCTAAATTTTAACAAGAAATTTATGGTCTGCTCATGCCCACATATGTAGTCATTTTATTGTGGTTGAAGCAAAAAAACTGCCTGTGCCCACTTCCCTTTCCCTAGTCACTGCATTCTTTTCTTTTCTTTTCCATCTTTCTTTCGCGTTCTATTCGACCCTCATCTGCTTGTGTGCTGTCAATCATTAGTGTGGATTACAATTACCAGGCTCTGCTCCGGTTTGTTTTCATGTCACAAGTTCACACTTTTGTGCTGAGAGATATTTTGATGGTTTTCTTTGTATTTTGGTACTGATATTTTTCTCGTATGGCTTAAGATGAATTTCATTGGTAAGTATGAAAAAAGACATGCAATAGATTAGAAGCAATAATATTTAAATGATGAGAGAGAATTCAGGAATTCTTTATGAGTGAATAAGTCGAAAGTTAGGTCTCTCTCTTGGTGGGTGGGAGGCTATACAAACATGTAACTAAGTTTTGTAGAATTTTGACCCAATATCAGCTAGTTCAAACCAAAATGAAGCCTTTATATGAATCGATATACTAAAAATTCAGATGAAGTCCATGAAAATGCTTTAATACATCTTAAAGGTCGGAACCTCTTCATAACAAACTATAATAGAACAGAATATATTAGTCTGTCTGATGATGCACCTAGGTAATAAATGAACAGTGGAGAAACTGAAAACTTTCTGAGAATTTCATTATGTTACAGTTCATTCGCAAACTCTCTTATATCTTTCCCAAAAAATAAAAGTAAAAAGACCTATAGTAAAACATTAAAGCATATTCGCCAATTGGACTTGCATTTGTGGTTTTGGACTCCTCTCAGCACCTGCACAAGCTGGGGATGGAATCCAGGTTTTGACCTCCTCTGTAGCATTCCCACTGTACCTCTGGAAAAAAAAAAAGAAAAAGAAAAGAATGATGCAGTATATATAGAACTGCTATTCTAAATATGCTAATGACTTAATTATACTAGGGATGGTAAAATCGACTTGACCCGATGGGTATGCACCCTACCCAAACCCGATCAAACCCGAAAAATAGGGTTTAACTTAGTTTGGATTCGAGTTTAGGTAAAACCCGAAAACTGTAGCACGGGTATGGGCAGTGCTGTTTTTTATCCAAATCTGAATCCGAACCCGACCCAAACTTATAGGTATGGGTAATATCCGAACTCATACCCAAATCCATATCCGAATATATATGTTTATAATTCTATTTTGGTTGATAATATACATAAAATTATTTTAATTGTTTATATGTTCTATGTTGAATTATAATTCTATTTCTATGTTTCATTTCTATAAATCTGGACTTATAAATTATGTTCTATGTTGAATTGGTAATTTTGTTTTGGTTGACAATATGCATAAAATTATTTTGGTTGTTTATTTTTTTAGATATGGAATGGATATGGGGAGGGTATGGGTTGGGTATGGGAAAATGGGTTATCCATAAGTATCTTCGAACCCATTCGGTATGGGGATGGGTATCATTTTTCTTATCCGATAGGAAATCGGATAGGATTTGAATATAGGGTATTAAGTTCGGATTTGAGGATGGATAGTACATTATCCGATCCAAATCTTATCCGTTGCCATTCCTTATACCTTACATTATAATGATATTGCTTGCATAAGTTCAGAAGCTAAACTATTCATCCCTGTTCAACGTGACAGAACTATTTTGAACAATAACTCACAAAATAATCTTCTTGTTGCAGGAGTAGAATCGCGACCGTATGCAACTAGAAAAAAAAACTCCCATGAAGTGTTGAGTCTCAGACTTTCTGCGATTTCCCTTAATTCATGTGACCAGTGTGATAAACCTGTCTGTTAACTTTCACTAGATGATTTGTTATGATCCCCACCAAGCATGAGGCAGATTTTTAGGCTAGCCCCACTTGGACATGATGGTTGGTGATGCAGATCGATCCAAGTAATCTTCAACATACCAATCAGTTGGATCATGCATTCTGGGAGAAAACAAGGGACACATGTCTGCGTTTCCTTCCTCAGAATTAATTTATAAGGTGCAATTGCTGTGGAGAGAATCAGAAAAATAAGTGATAAACTAATTTGAGCCCTGATTGGAAACCAAAACCACCAACCCCAGTACATGTAGTCCATGTGATTAATGCTAAAGTGTTTTGCATAATTTTTCTAAGGTGATGGGTTTGCCGACATCTGAACAAACTGATCATAGGACATTAAAATTTTAATAGCAAGGAGTTCATGATGTATAGATGCTAGGTAGAGAGTTCACATCTTAATACAGAAACACAATCACCAACCTTAGTACTTTGAATTTTCACTTCTGTAGAACCGCAAACTCGATTTTGTTGTTAAATATTACTGGTTACTATGATATGACAAATTTATTAGACTTGCAAGGATATCAATTTTCGAATCCAGTGTCTGGGCCCTCAGGTTCGGTGGTTGCCAGTGATATATTCACCAATAAAGTCATCAGATTCAGGCTCATCAGGTCGCTCATCAAATAGAATCATTAGCTGAATTGGTTGCCCATGACTCCATAAATAAAAGCATCCTCTTCCACTGTCTGGAAATATCTAGTGACCATCTGTTGGTGACTTGTAGGAGGAGGAAACTTTGACACATAAGATAGAAATTGATAGGAAATGGTTCAGAAGAAAATTAAAGAAATAGAAAAGCCTCCCTCCACCTTTTTGCGAAGAAAAATTAATGGTATAAACTTCTAGTGGTCTTTAAATTCAATTTGGCGAGTTGTGGAAGTCGTTAATATTGATAGCTATGATCAGGTTTTGAAACTGAGGATTAAAAAGACCAATTGTCTTCTGTTTGGAACACACAGCAAGGACACTTGGCCAATCCTGTTTGCCAGAAAAGCTATGTCTGTTCAAAAGAAGGAAAAATTATGCTCCACAGGGGGAAGGCTCTTGAGATTTGGGTTATTCTCAAAGTCCAGAAGCATCTATTAAACATAAAAAAATATTCGCTGTTCTTAATGAGTTTTCTTTCCAATAGCCTAGTTGGGGAATCTCATTATCTGTAGTGGCTTTTGCATCATCTAGAACAAAATCGAGCTATTTGTTAGCTTTAACCATACAGATCACTTCTGCTTGCTTGCAGCACCAATATAGGCTTTTACCAGTTGCAAGCTTTAAGTCACTGCCATGCTCTTGACTTACTTATCAAGAATGAAAGAAAGGGAAGGTGTAGATGATAGCACTAAACAGAGCATCTGAGAGGAAAACTAGAATATGTCATGGAATCAAACTTAACCTCAAATAACAAGAAATGCAAATTATTAACATCGGTAAAGAAACTTGGCCAATGAATGTAGATGTGCATAAGCCCCAAAATATGGCTTATGGGTTGATTTTGGGGCCATCAATGAAGTTAACACATCCAATTTATGCAGGGTAAAAGTCTGAAAGAACATTGGAAGTGATGGAAACCAGTTGCTATAGTGCTGGCATGGTCTAAACTGTGAGTGCTACTGCTGACTCTTCAAACACCCAAACCGCCATGGGGATACTGTCACACCTACAACAATAAAGGGGTGTGGGAAGTTAAGTCACATGCATATTGGTGGTTTAACTTGACATTGCATTGGCACTTCATGTGTGAGGTCTAAAATGAACCTTTCATGAACTAATGATGAAGTTGGTAGAATATCGAGCTAGCTTTAGGCCTAAAAAGTGGATTGAACCATGCCGGCCACAAAGAGGGGAAGAGCATTTTTTCAAAGTGTTCAAATGTGTTAGAAGGAAAGGGATGAGTTTGGAGCTTGTCTTTTAAACCATGATATTTAAAACAATGGAAGATAAGAATTTCAGCATCCCCACACACATAGACTAATGGGGAATGCAACCGATTCCGATGGCTACTTCCAGGATGTTTTGGTACACAATTGGATGCTGATTATGTGATTATTAGTGGCCATTTGGTGCTGAGGTGACATTTCTACACCTTTGAAGATGCTAGCTGGTCTACTATAATGTCTCTCGGTGGTTGTCCTTGGATCAAATCCCACTTTACCTAGATTTGGACAGGTTTCGATGGAGGGCTACTACTTTATGCTGCTTAATATTTTCTATAAGCTTCATCTTAAAAAGAGTTTTTAAAAAAGGAAGAGACATTTCTATAAAATACTTATATTAAATCAGGATTGACAATTTGTGCTATGGCATATATGGCAGTCAACCCCCTCCTACATGTAGGAGGAGGCTCTTGTTTTGAATTTTACTGCTATTGTTTCTCAAGTATTTGAACCAGGTAATTTCAATAGAGGTGTCCACACTGTTATTTTTCAAGGAAAAATAAGAAAAGAAAACCCCATCTAAAAAGTAATATTACATTGTTTTCATCAATTAAACTTGAATGATTGGCAAAATATGTTGTAAAAAGGCAATTTTTATTGCTGAAGCTTGCAAGTCAGTACAGTTACGGACATCTGTACTCCATATCCTATAGCTTTAATGAGTTAAAACTTTTGATATGTCATTGAAGAAAAAAGATAGTACTTGTAAATGAGCTCCTTAATTTGTTTTACTGGACTTGTGACATGCTAATTTCAAGTCTTCCACTCCAAGATATTTGGGTTCTCCAACCCGGATTACACAACTATTTGCCATCCTATATCTGATCAGATACTTCATACATTAGGTCTCATGCCTTCAAGGCCATGTCCTCTCTTATATATATATCCCATCACCCCTCTATCAGACACATGGGTACACCCTACAAGCACCATATATAATTTCATGGTCCTGAGCACACGACTCTCATGCTTGCCACCCAGCCTATAGAAGCATGCGTGCCGTGCGACCCTGCATGATAACAGTGATGTGCCAACCTCGTTTTGTCACCGATTCCACTTTGAACATTGACAGCTATTTTTTATTATATATATAAATTAAGAGGAAACTTATAAATTATCAAAGAGTTGAGATTGAGATTTGGTTATTGGATAGAGCCAATCATGATGCATATATTAATCAATTCATGGTAGAGGGAAGTGGTGCTGGGATTTGATCTTTGTTGCAGAGCATTAAGCATTGGGAACCTGCCCAGCTTGTTCCTTGGTTTCAAAAATCCTCACCCCCTACTGGTCCTTCGCATTTGGATGATGGTTGGGCCCCTCTCTCTCTCTCTCTCTGCGCTCTTGTCTGCCCCTCCCATCTGGCGTGATCCCTACGTTGTAACTCACACTTAGTTTCGGGCTAACAGTAGTTGGTTAGTGCAAGAAGAAACTTAGTCAAGCTATGAAGGGAGTGGTTGTAATAATGGAGTAGTAGAAAAATCGGGTGCATTTTGTTGGCTGTTCATTTCGCTTTGAAAAATGTTGGATTCAAATTTGTTATGAGTCCCCTGCTATCTCGCAAGAGCAAAATTTGCAGTTCACCTCAAAATTCTCCAAATATTTTTCAAACTTCCTATACTGTACGAGTTTGCTTCAAGAACATTAAGCTGCAAGTGCAAGTGGAGTAGCTGGCCTTTAAAAAATTGGATTTGCATCTCATGTAAACTGGGCACAATAAACAGTTCATACTTTCACCTGGACTTGGGTATGGCTCTCAACTGAGATTGATTGATTTAATGTGCTTGCTAGGGAGGACTGTGGATATGAGAAGCCAAATCAATCATGGGAGTGGCAGGGGAGGTGCACCTTTTGAACAAAGGAGGCATATCCAAGTCCAAAGCAATCACAGAACTCCTATGACTGTAAAGTGGAGTTGTTGCCAGGCTTGGCCAACTACCAGACGAAATTGATGGTACAACCTTGCACGCACTCTTCTCTCTAGTCTGCTTTGCTATTAAATATTATGCTTCGCAATTAGTAAACGACTTGTTCTAGGAGCATCCGATCCGGGTGGGTGACAGAGGGAGAGAGAGAGAGAAGGCAAGAAAAGGGTTCATACCAACGCGTGGACTCTGTTCTACCAGTCAAACATGTCCTTTTACGAGCCTATAGTTGTTCATTGTTCAATTCGCTTGAGGAACTTGCACTGCAAGAGGAATAACGTGGGAAATAAATTGAGGAAAAAATGGACGATTTGTTTTAACAAAGTTGAAGGACATGAGGAGTCTATCAGATGGTAATGAAACTGTCCTTTGTTTCCTTCCTTGTCAGAGACTATTGGTGTAATCATCTATTAGCTTGATTGTAAAAAGATGAAGAATAGGCAGCAATTAAGTGAACGCCTGACAAAAAATGAATGCCAATTGGGTGGTAGACTAATTGTTTCATGATTTGGACGGTGCAGTAAGCATATCACTGCATTGGAAGGTTTTCATCTCGGCCGAGATGTTAATGGTATCTCGATTTATCCTGATATTTGGCACTATCTAGTATCATATACCAAAAATCATAATTTTGAAAATCTTAGTTACGAGAAGAGCCCCATAGTTACAGAGATGATTCTCTATCTAGGGTGCTACTATTGCAATCAAGGACTCATAGCTCGGCTTATGAGATATTATCCATTTTAACCCATGGACATCACAGTTCGGCATATATATGTAGTATTATCTGCTCCAACTCATGGGCTTTATGATTTTGCTCTTCAAGAAATACCTGACATGAGAAGAATTATTTTTTCCTATACAAGCTAGAATTCTTTTTGACTCACGGCCAATATAAAACTAACGATGCCCTTCCTCCTATACTATAACAAGATATTTTATCATATTAATAAAAATATTGACTGAGATTAAACCTAGATACTATAGTGAAGCATGATTCTTAAAATATAAGTTCCAAACTAATTTTTCTCAATATCTCAGCCTAGATAATCCAATATCTTGATGTCTCGGTTGAGATGAAAAGAAAAAGCTCATATAATTATTTATATTATAGATTAACTTTTAATATAACTAAACAAAAATATAATTAATTAGTAATATGATGATAAATAATTTTATTAAAATTGAAGATAGTCTTTTGAAAAATCAAAAGACTGGTATCTTTGTCCTCTTCTTAACTTGAAAATAGAAAAGAAAGAGAAAATAATAGAATTCATTTAATATGAAAAATTCATAGTATAACATATCATATTGGAAATTAATAAATGATGCATAATTATAGTAATTATATATAATTTTAAAATAATTACAAGTTTAAGTGTTTAAATTATTATATATTAAATAATATTACGTACATGTAGCTCAATGGATGATGTATTATCCATCTTTATTTAACATTAAATTTCTACAATGACAATTATCCTTCATTAACTGTCCATCTAATTTATTGTATATTTAATATTAATTTTAGTACAAGTTAGATGAATCACATTAACCAATATTACATAGAACTTTTTATCAATAATTTAATTTTAGTTTTAAAATATAATTAATTAATGAATTTATGATAACTTTTGTTGATTATATAATTAATCGATACTATAATATTTACTAAATAATAAGTAAAGACCGATTGTTTTGTAATTTTTTACTCTTTAATATTGATTATTTTAATTATAAATATTAATTATGAGTCAAATTCCAATCAATGGGATATTACATGCACGTAAGTTATAGGCTTGTTAGACTTGCCCACACCAACTTCGTCGGTGTTGAAGGGCAACGGTGGTCATAGGATGAAACTTTTACATGCATTACAAGCTGAAATTGCTTGCAAGCCCTTGCATAACAAAATAATGAAAGAAACCAATAACTCAAAAAGTTGAGCATAATGTTTGCTACTAGAATAAATCAAGAGTTGACATGTTCATGTTGAAGGTCAAGCAGAACCCAATATGGAGTTGCTAAATTGCTCGAAAAACAATGTATAACTTCTAAATTACATGATCAGTCTAGATATGGTACT
Organism: Elaeis guineensis; assembly: GCF_000442705.2. Lineage (NCBI taxonomy): Eukaryota > Viridiplantae > Streptophyta > Magnoliopsida > Arecales > Arecaceae > Elaeis > Elaeis guineensis. The sequence continues at coordinate 17,082,776 of NC_025996.2, forward strand.
TAACAAGTAAAAAGAAACTTGTCAAATAACTCTGAAAAGCACCTAACTGCATTGAGATCTGGTCAGGTTGTTGGGCAGATCTTGTCAATTGGGGACCAGCGACCTGTTTACATCCTTGCTTAAGTAAGGTGCTGTAAGCCTGTATCCATGTCATATCCCACTCTGGCTTTACTTCCTATCTCTCTACATTTCTATGAACAAACTAGAGTATGATTAAAACTGCCTTAAAAAGAAAAAGATCTATGTCATTGAGAGTATCCTCCACTAGCCATAAATTAAACTTCTTTCATTCTCCTGGTTGATGATGACAAGAATAGAAGAGACACGAAGCTTTACTTTCCTAAATTTCTTGCCTTGTACTGAGGTAATTAGTCCAAGTAGCTTCAAGCTACACTCAAGCATGCTCACATTTAATTGGCTGAAGGTAAGGGAGATGAGTAACCGGGATTGGATGGAGTTAAAATTATAGAAACACACTTTCATATAAATGTAACCCTGATAAATGTCGTATTTCTGCTTGACCTACCCACCTTGTCAATTTTCTTTTTTTTTTCCCAGCGATACAACATCCGAGCTTCTTTGGAAGTTGAAATGAAGAGGACTCTCTACTGCAGTATAATGAACAAATAAAGCCAATTACAGTGACTGAAAAAAACCATGTCCAGGAATTATTAAGGCAATGGTCCAGTGGTTGCGCCCTTGTTCCATCAGGAGAGTCCATGTTCAGACTGTGTTCCTTGTGGGATAGAGATGTATAATTCTTCAATAATTTTCTTGAAATGATTGGTGGGGTTTCAACCATTATTCTAATAAGAAAAAAGAAAAACAAGTGGGAAAAAAAAAAAAAAACTAGCGAGCTTTGGTGACAAGAACCAAAAATAATGCGTTATTTGGAAGTGTAATCTGAACTTAATTAGGATATAGGATTAGGACTTTGAATTTTGAAATTAAATAGAATAACTATACAAGTTGTTGGTTTAGATGTCACAGTCTTTCCTCTATAGCTGGACTAGAATAAGTCATATAAGAGTTTATAACTTCTCTTTAAAGAGTTGTGGAGTTTGATATTTCAACAAATATATATCATACTCTTGAGCTTTGATCTTCTGGAAGTCCCTTGGCATAAAGAATATACAACTAACTTTAATGTCGAGGGAGAATAACTTTGTGACCTATGGATTGCTCAGAAACACTGACACTGAAGGACTGGGTTTTATCTCTCTCCAATCCCTCAGTCCTCTTTTCCCCTGATAAAAGGCAATTCGTGCTCCCAAGTGCACAGGTTCCACGTATAAGACACAGGTAATTTGCTTTCATGGTGTAATCATAGACATGCATGCAATATATATATGGATGACTCAGATGTTTTGTTTCACTTCAGCTGAGAAAACTAGCCTAACCTGAGAACTTTGTAGTAATGGATTATTTATTTTTAGCAAAAGGCATGTGTGTTGGCATATAAATCAACAATTCGCATTACAGTAGGTGACAAACAATGACGGCGTGATTATTTTACCTGGCTTAATTAGATAATTGCTTGAGCGAATCGTGACCAGGTTTCCTGGTAATAGCATTCAATGGCTAGTCCATATTACCTTTTGCTAATTCTCTCTCCTTTCTATTTTTATAATGGAAACATTATTGCAAACCATTTGATATGTAAACAACTAAACATTATACAATTGGCCAAAGTTTTTAAAGAAAGAAGATGGGTAAGGATGATCTTGTCAGCTTTCCACAACCCATTGCTTTCTCCTGTTTCTTCATGTTGCCAACAGCTCAGCTAGAAAATAAAGTGCAATTTCTATCAATGTTATTCTAGTTGATTTTTTTTTTCTCCCTATGAGATTTGGGCTGGTTTACTCAAAACATATTCTGCATATTTATGAATATATAAGCCTAGCTCAATTTAATTGTGCTGGTTGTACTGGTCCAACCTACAAATTTTAGAGGATTTTAGGTTCAATCATCCAAACAAATCCTAAAGAATTGCCTTCAGAGAATATCTTCAATAACTTAATCTACAATAATCTGCTAATGCCATCTCACAAGTAGAAGTATGGATGTGGTTTCGTGTGAAGGATAGTGGGTTGATGATACAGGTTAATACTTGTTTTGTGATTCCAATTAATTAACTTTTTCTAAAGAAAAAAAATAACAGGATGAATGGATTCTCAAAGGAAATGTATTATTCTGCAAGGTGTCTAAAAAACCTGCTTATAAGATTCATCTTTGATATGTACTTCATGATAGACTAAAAACCAATTCTTGGCTGCATAGGTCCAGGCTTTGAATGCTTAATGTGCTAAACATAAGCATTTTTATGACAATGTCGATGATATCATGTGTTAAGATATTAATCATGTCCAAGAAAACCTATCTAACACAACAAGCTTTCTAGTAAGTCGAATTTCATTGAAGATGTATCGTTTAGAGATTGAAATTGTTGCAGATAACTTGTGAGGTTTAGTTCTGCATACAATAATTAGTGAGAGTTAAAGGACTGATATAAACAATTAGACCCAAACATAATAGTTTCAGCTTTTAATTTGAATTGGACTGCGACATGTATATTAAGACCTTCCTTTAATTGGACCCAAATCCCCACTTCTTCCTAACAGAAATTTCATGTATCTCGCTGATCCTGGTATCTAACCATCTTGAATCACATTACCCCATTTGCCCAGGTGATTTGAAATCTACGTTATATTAGGAAGCACTTTGCCATTATATAATCAGGAACGATATTGTGGAACATATATTTTGTGGTAGAAATGCTTGGATGAAAATTTATGAAATTTCTTGGCCACGATAACAAAAAATTGAAATTGTTATGCTCTTATATGAGGCTTTTTTCTAAAAAAAATCATTACATTCATCCATGCCATTCGCATATTTGCATGTTCAGCTTAGTAATCAGGCATTAGCCGTCCCCATGCATGTCAAGGTGGACAGCTACATTAAGGAGGTGAATCTAGCCTCCACGGAACGTTTCTCTATGTGGATTAGATCTCTTTTCACCAAAATTCTTTTGATTAAGCTGCATAAGCTAATACTGTGAGGCCTGCAGAAGTCAAAACATGGTGGTGTTGTTTGACCTTATTTAATACTTGACTACCTTGTAACCCAAAATAAAAACTTGACTACCAAAGTTTTGTACCAATTCTAAGCAGCGAGGCTTATGATATCTGAGCTCTCAGCTCGCCCACCATTCTATCAACTTGTACTCAAGGTTGACAATAAAATCCAAACCCCCGAGTATCCGATCCGACTTGACCGATATCTAATCCAAACTATATATATATATATATATATATATATATATATAAATATATTTATAATATATCTATTATATAATTTAAATATATTTTCTTTTTCCCTTCAGCTGCCGCCTAATTGAGTTTGGGCCGGATAAATCCGAATTACATGATACCCTATTGAGATGGATTTGGAAAAAAAAATCCAATCCAGATGATATTTGGATTGGATTTAGATGATTTATGAGATATTGGATAGTTAGAAATCTGTCCTGAATCTAACCCGATATCATCCCTACTTGTACGGTTGTACTCTAGGTTCAGAAATAGAAGCTGGCTGTGTTGCAAGCAACAAGGGCATTATTATGATTTCAAGTTATTTAGATAAAAAAGAAGAAGAACCTGAAAAGTGGACAAAAATTTAGCATATTTTTTATCAGTTGGGGCGCACGCCACTTTCTCTTTGTTCTTGACGGAAGCGAACACACATAATCAGAGACCACAGAGTGACTGGAGCAAATAATATCTTGCTATCGCACCTCTGTTACTTGCGTATCCATAAAATGGTTTTGCGTATGAATGGCAAATTAATTGAGAGTCATGATGATAGCAGTCTCTGCTATTTCTCCTTGAACTCAATAACCATTATCACATCCTCTTAGCTCTCTTTGCCCTCCAAACACCCTCACATGTTTGACACCTTACACAGCTTCATCTTAATGTACTGAGAAATCCATCAAGCGCAACCAAGCATTGTTTGACAACATAACAAGATTATATTGATTTCCTTCATTGCTGTGTTATCAGTGATCACCAAAATAAGGGAAAATTTTTAAAAGAATTTAAGAACTCAAAACTATATCGTGAAATTTTAAGTAAAAAAAATCAAGATTTATGTTGCACCCTTGCAATTGTATCCACAGCATAATCTTCATGCAACTTCAGCGTATTTAGAAACATACCTTTTGTCCACATCGATGAAACCTCTCATTCATAGAAAACTATAGCTAGACGAAGAATAGAAGGTTTGAGCAACCTTCATGCAGCTCAGATCTTTAAATCCTCTTGATCCACGGTACTCTTCTCCCATAGGAACACACTTAAAAATGACAGCATGCCGATTAAAAGGCTCTATCATTTTATGATCATGTGGGAGGCTATACCTCAGACGTGATAATGAAATGAGTTAGTGCTCATCATGTTCCTTGGAAGCCGGCAGATTTACAAAAGCAGCTCCCTGAAATACTGCACACCATGTTCTTCTTTCCGGTAATGAACACCTTGAAGGATGTCATCGTCTGCGATGCTTCTACTGATCCTCAGCAGTACCTCGTGGATGGACTGGAAACTCATCTTTGACACAGTGAACTCCTGTGCTCAGGGAAGATGGCAATGAGCTTCGAGGAGGAAAAATAAGTGAAGTATCCTTATATGATCTGGACGCAATTACCAATCCAGTACTTTATCTTTCCCTGCAAAGATGCATGTCCTCATTCCACCGTTAAAATTTCTTTCCACAACTCTTTAGAACTAACTCACAATTCTGTTTCTTTTATTCATCCAATACAATACAACCGATCAAATATCATGCCCATCATGACAAGGAAATATACAAAATCAAATGTCAGATGGCAAGTAAGTGCCTTATCAAGATATGTTGCTTGTATTTATATTTTACATACTAATGCAAAGGAAAAACTTCAATGCTTCTCAAGGACTTGTAACAGATGTCACATCAGTCATACAATAAAAAATGATAAGCAAAGGAAGAGAAGGAAAACCTTGAGTCCAGTTGTCATATATTAGTTGTCATAACCATGTCCAAGATGTGTCCGAGTGCATTAATAAATCAGAATCTTAATTATCTGAATGTATAAAAAAGGCATCCCATAGCATGCGGATTTGGGGAGGGTCAAATCTACACATACTTATCCCACATGCACAGAGGCTGTTTCTGTGTTCTAACTCATGAGACCCAAATCATAATAAAGTAATATTACCATTGCACCAAGGCCCACCTTCTAATTATCTGAAAACCCCCCCCCCCCCCAACCCCCGCCCCCCAAAAAAGGAAAAAAAACCATAGCCACGACCACAATCCTCAAGCCTTATCCCAATTATTTGGGGTAAGTTCTATTGATTCTCATTTGCCAAGAATTCTTATTTAGGGCCACATCCAATGTAATTTCATGCTTTTCTATAAGTTAGGAAAATAGTTATTACCTGACCGTAAGTTAAGAACTTATTCATGAAGGGTTTTCCTTGTCCGAGATTTCAAGGCAATGACAAGCTAGCTGCATTCCTCATGGGAACTACTTGTTCTGGTGCTTTAAAAATTTCTAGGTCTCATCAATCATTCACATGTATTATTCAAAAGTATAACCATGGTCTCAAGAATCAGTGAGACGTCTTGCAGGATGCCAACATGGGGTACTATTCCAAGTGTTATGATGGGACTGTCCTGCCATCATCCTAGCATCTCGATCAACATGTATTGAAACATCCTCCATCTCAAGTGTCAGGACGAGGTAGGAGAAGCACATTCTGTTTCTTGGAAAAACCAAGACAGCCTCCTCCCACGAAATGTAATACGTTGAGTATAATTACATAAATCAAAAGATATTTAGTTATTTATCCTTGTAAATCATCATATTTAGACTTTTCGAATATTCAGAAAAAACTGATGATGATAAAAAGATAACTTCATTACATTTCAAACACTTACGAAACAAAAAATCTTTTGGATTAGCTATTTCGGAAAAGACTAAATACGATATCTAGTTTACATGGTTTCCATGTTGCTTTATTATTAGAACTACTTTGCAACTGTATTACCCATTTTTGTTTCATCCAATAGCACCACTGCTACTGAATAACCTCTTGTGCCTATAATTTTTAAAGCAAAGATCCCATCACTAGACACTAATAACATCTTCACATATGAAAAACTGAAAAATACAACATAGGCTTTAGCCCATCATGCCCTTCATAGTACATCTAGCGTATAAAGCTAGTCATAATCCATGCATTGCCATTATCAATAATCACTTTTAAATTAATGTCCTGTATCCATTAACTAAATCAAGAGATTCATGGCTTTAGTAAGTAGTTATAACTAGTTTTCAAAAATCAAGCAAACAAAAATAACTCCTTGAAGACTGCACAACATATTCTTCTTTCCACTCATGAACCTTGAAGGATGCTATGGAGTATGTTGCTTCTAGTGATGCTCAACAATAACTCCTGGATAGACCTGAAACTCATGTTTGACAAAGAGAACTTTTCTACTCAGAGAAGACCCTGACGAGCTTCAAGGGGATTCTTCCATGCTCTAGATGTAATTGGGATGAAAAAAAAAAATAGTAATACAATAGCAAACTAGTTCTAGTAATAAAGCAACATGGATAACCATATATACTAGCTACTGTATTTAGTCTTTTCCAAATCATGAAACCCAATCCTAACTGGACCGATGGACCAAAAGACTATTTGTAATGGTGGGAACATGATGGTGATTGCTACAAGATCAGTCTTAAGAGGGGTAGAAGTTGGATGTGGCTTACTGTTGGATTACAAGAGTTGGTCATGCATCACTGCAAAGGATTGGCTCAGTCGAAGGCTTGTTTAGGCTTGCCTCAGCCAGGAAATGATATAAGCTCAACAAGAGTTTTAAATCTCAACAAAAAAGCTGAGCCAGACAATTATTTAAAAAAAAAGGAAAAAAAAAAAACAATTGAAGATCTGGTTGGCTAGCTAAAAAGCTCAGCTAAGAGTTCATAGCCAAGCTTGAACAGCTTTTGTTAAGATCAGTTCAAGCTCAACTTGAGCTTGATCAAACGTGCTGTATGTTACATACAACCAGGCAAGCCTGAGTACTTTCTACTTGGCTCAGCTCAACTTGTTTGTACCATAACTAACAATTATGGCAATAATCAATTTATGCCAGAGTGTTAGTTGTATTCCTTGTAGCATCCTGATGTAAGCAAACTCATACAGGATTGCCTGCCTTAAAATTCTTTAGCAACTTTGCAGTACATCATGATAAAGTGGATCTGCAGCACACCACCAATCTAATGGCTATCATATGATAGTTGTAGATCTAAATGTTGTAGATTGGATTGTTAGCATCCAACAGGGAACAAGTTTCACTTGTAATTTTGCCTGCGCATGATGGGATAATAAATTTCACTGAACGATCAAACAGAAAATCTGAAATGATGTAATGCCATCTAGGAAGCAAAAGATATAATCCAATTCTCATAAAGTTCAAGGCAGAAACCATTGAATCAAATCAATCACTCATCAAGGAAACATACCATACTCATAGACAAAAGGTTTGAGATAAGGCATGCTGGTTTGCACTGCTTGTGGAAGTGCTTTACTTCTACACCTACAAACCTAACAAATTGATCAGACGATCCCATGTCAGCATGGTACTGAGACATGCACTGTCTTGCTCACAATTTGAAAACTTCTTAAAAGTGCTGCTTATGTCAGAATCTGCTAATTGATCCCATTCAATGTGGGCACAAGACTCACACAACCCTCAGTCCTTTCTACACTTAGCTTGGGCAAAGTTGTATGCAACCATATAGTAGTATCTCAAAGCAGTCAAGTGGAACTAACAAACAAGCAAGTGAGCATGTTCCATAGAATAGTTCACAAGGAACAGAATGCTCGAGGAGATAACATTCCAAAAGAGGAAAAAAAACTTCTGAGTGCAACGGCAATTATTGGACAAAATCAAGCATATCACCATGGTGGAGGATATCAAGATTCCTTGTGAACATCATGCTTAAATTGCACTCACACAATCAAAGTTCTACAAAATACAAGGTGAGATCTCAGTAAATAGAATTTCATCCGTAACAGCAGATAGAATCTGCTGCATCCTACACTCGGCAAACAATATGACAGGTAGACAATTTATAATTTGGTAGTGTTCAAGAGTATAAATACAAAAAAAAAAAAAAAAAAGAAAAAAGACGGTGACACTAGATTGCTAATAGCAAAAACCTGGGGGAAAAGAGATAACCGAACTAACCAATGTTTTTATTTTTCGAAACAGGGAACTTGTTGACGTACAAAGTATCGGCCTTGCTGTTCCAAATGTTCGCCACCACGAAAGCCACGGGATGATGCCAACAAAGGACGGTGACCTTCAAGACTACCCCATGGCATATTTGAGCGAGTCGCCGGCACCCTGGAAGAAGCAATAGGAGAGGGCAAAATCAGCCATAAATATGCTCACGAGCGAGATCACCACTGCAGAGGTCGTGGACTCCCCCACCCCCTTGGCCCCACCGAGGGTCGTGACGCCCCAAGCACAGCTCACAGTCGCGATGATTCCCCCGAACACCTGTGACTTGACCATGGCACTGATTAAATCCCAGGGCCGGAGCGCCTTCCGGGCAGAATCGAGGATGATGTTGATGCTGACGCCAAAGACGGCATCGGCGAGGAGAGCGCTGGAGGCGAGGCCAACGGTGAAGCACATGAGGGTGAGGAAGGGGAGGGCGAGGCAGCAGGCGATGACACGGGGAGTGACGAGGTAGTCAACGGGGTGGGCGCCGAGGACGCGGAGGGTGTCGGTCTGCTCGGAGACTTGCATGGTGCCTAGCTCGGCGGCGAAGGCGGAGCCGACGCGGCCAGCGATGACGACGGCGGTGACGACGGGGCTGAGCTCACGTGAGAGAGCGAGTGCGAGGACGCCGCCGACGGAGCGGTGGAGGCCGAGGCGGGTGAACTCGCGGACAAACTGGATGGTGAAGGCCATGCCCACGAAGGTGGCCGTGAGGAGGCAGACGCCGGTGGAGCGGGGGCCGACGCGCTCGAGCTGCTGGAGGGTGTTGCGGCGGTGGACGTGGCCGGCGAGGGCGCGGCGGACCACTTGGCCGGCGATCACGAGGGCGGAGAGGCCGCGCCAGAGGGGGCGCGGCGGGGTCCAGCGCGAGAACAAGGGCTCCGGATCAGTCTCGGGGGCGTTATTGGTGGTGAGCTCCTCGGGGACGGAGAGGCAGAGGAAGTTGAGGCGATTAGGTTTACAGATCGAGGAGAGATGGCGATGGATAGGTGGAGGGTTTGGGGTTTTTAATTGGGAACGCCATCGCGATCTCCTCTTCTTCGGGTTCAAGGTTGGGAGGAGAAAGGGGTTAGGGTTTAAGCGAGGGAGGATGGAAGAAGGGGTAAGGAACGGGCGGAGAAGGGAGGATGCCTCCATGGTGGGTGAAGCAGTCGGGAAGCAAATTAACATGGAAATCCGGTACCAGACCACAAATTGAGAGCAGATGCCCGTGAGATGCAGGTGAGGGATCGACGTCCAGCGAAGTACTGTTGGATGTCACATAGTTGTTATTGGTATATTCTTATTCTAATATAACCAGCCCTAAACCCTCACGTTGATTTAATTGGTAATAACGATAATATCTTTTTATTATTAATATTAATAAATTATAAAATTAAAAATACTATATAATAAATTTATAGGATACAATTTATAAGCACGAAAACTTTGCTTCCTGTATCCATAGAGCTAATTAGAGACGCGCACGTTGCGCGGAACTAGATGTACGAAGATAATTTTTTAAATATTATTATTTTATTTTTAATTATTTAAATATTATTATTTATAAAATTATAATATTTAATATTTAATAGTTAGAAATATTGATGTGATGAAAAAATAATATAAAATAACTAATCAATATGAAATTAAGAAAACACATATCTATGCAACAATGCAAAAAGAAGCAATGGTGAACAAAAAAAAATAATTTATATTTTATATATAAGAAAACATCATGTATCTATTAAATAGAAGTTAATATATATTTTTGATAAACTATAAATATTAATAAATAAATAATATTTAAATTCTCAATGTACAATACATGACTTTATGATTTACTCAAATAATTAAAAAAATAGATTTTTGAAACAACAATTCAGAAAATATTAATCATGTAGTAACTCAATATCATACAAAAGAATCAATTAAACATCAACAACATGTCAAAAGAAGCATTTTCAATATTTAAAAGATATGCATTATGTTGGCCCCAAATTCTTCCATCGGTTTTCACAGATGATGATTACACAATATAAAAAATAGAACATCAATTATCATAACTATTGGAAGGATTGAACTTAATTGAAAAAATATCCAATTAAAGGTCCAGAAATTTATTCCTTAGCATATTCTTGATTATTCTTTGGCATATTCTTGTTATTCTCTATCTATATTTGGGTCTACATATCTGTATTTATAAGTCCTTATACGCACTCTTGAGTGAATGAAGAAAAATAAAAATAAATATCTCCTTCTTCTTTTTCATCATGATATCAGAGCTCTCAGGTTCTGATCCATTTTTTCTTCCTTTCTCTTCTTAAAAATCCTTCTCTTCCCTTCGCTGCTGATACCGCCTCTACCCTCATTTTTCACCATCGCCGCCACCACTCCTTCCTCCTTCTTCACAGCAAACCGCCACCGCTCCTTCTTCACAGCAAACCGCTGCCACCGTAGCCCCCTTTCTTCTCGACCGAAATCCATCCGAAGCCTCCACCTCCGCCTCCAAAGCCTCCGCCTCCGCCGAGTCCATCCGCAACCCTCCTTCTTCCCAGCCACCGCAGCCCCCCTTCTTCCCGACAGAAACCCCTCCGAAGCCTCCGCCTCCGCCAAGTCCATCCGCAGCTCGCCACCGCAACCCCGAAATCCCTCCGACGCCTCCCCCAAAAGCTCTTCACGGTTGAGTGCTCGTCGACTGCAACATCAGCCACCATCTTCCTTGCCGACGGCGTCACCTGAGACGGCATCACCCTCGACAATCCCGTGCTTCACGGGATACATAATCGGTAACGAAGGAAACCACAGTTCCTTCTTTTAACCTTTTCTTTTATTTTATTAAAAAAAAGAAAAAGAAATGAAGAACTTTTATGGCTAGATACTTAAGAAGCCTATAGTTACGATGTGTCCGGTAATTCGTGATTCGTGTGTCTGGTGATTCATTGATAGTGTGTCAGTGAGATTATCGTTCGTATTTTGTTTGTATGGCCAATCCAATCACTATGCAAGATCTTGAAGGTCTATTGGATCGACTTATTACAGTTGCCACTCGATCAGGGGGTTCGTCAAGAGATAGTGGATCACTGAATGCTCTTCAAGTGGCTGTAAAACTTGATGGCCCAGCGATTATTTACAATGGGAGAGGAGCACTCGTCTACTTGTACAAGGATGAGGTTTGGAGAGATATCTCACCGGCACAAAGAGAAAACCTGCTAATAATGAGCAGGATATGGCTCAATGGAGAATGGGGAACTCTGTTATTCTGGCATTTCTTCTAAATACCATGACACCGAATGTGGCCAGAAGTGTGCAACTGCTGGAGACTGCACAGGAAGTCTAGGAGACGGTGGCCTAAATATTTTCACAAAAGCAGAATTCTGCTCAAGCATTTGAGATCCGTTCTCAATTACGTCAGCTTCGTCAGGGAGATTTATCTATCACTGGATATGCCACCGAATTGAAACGTCTCTGGTCTGAAGCTGATCATTATAGAACTTTTGTTCCACAATGTTCCATTGATGTTGATGGATTTCAGAAATATTTAGAAGAAGAATGGGTTCAGGACTTTCTATATGGTCTGAATCCAGAATATGAGTCTGTTAGAGTTCAGCTTCTCGCCAGAGATATTTTATCTAGTTTAGGTCAAGTCTTCTCTACTGTTTTAAGCGAGGAGACACGACGACGAGTGACTTCTGACTTCAATAATTCTATAAGATCAGCTCTTACTATACAGCCACAGCAGGTAGGTGAGAAGGTATGTTTTCATTGTAAAAAGCCTGGGCACACTAAGGTATTTTGCTGGGATCTCCATGGCCACCCAAATCAGCCTGGGCATGGTAGTCGGGGCCGTGGTGGTCGTCGTAGTGGTGGAAGAACTGGAGGACAGAATTATGTTCGTGGACCTGCCCAAGCCAATCTCTCTGAAGAGATCGAGAGTGCTGTACACAGCTTATCTACAGAGGAATATCAGACCTTCCGACGAATGATGGAAAAGTATGAATCATCTTCTAACACCATACCTTCTACTCTGGAACAGTCTAGCCATCAGGACGGATATCTTGATTCCTCTCTTTTTGCACACTCAGGTACTCCATATAAATTATCACATACATTTACTTGCGGAACATCCAACTCCTGGGTAATAGACTCAGGAGCATCCAGTCACATGACAGGGGCACCTAAGAGTTTTATTTCATATTCATCATGTTCAGGACATGACAAGGTCCGAATAGCTGATGGATCTTTTACTCCTGTCTCAGGAAAAGGATCCATTGACTGTACTCCTAATTTAAGATTATCATCAGTATTGCATGTTCCATCCTTTCCTACAAATTTACTCTCTATTAGCTATGTTACTAGAGATTTGAATTGCTCTGTCACTTTTTGGCCTTCTCATTGTCTATTTCAAGAGCTGAAAATGGAGAAGATACTTGGAGGTGGTAGACTGCACAATGGATTCTATTATCTATCAACTGATGAGAAAAGTATGAACTCTTCTTTGACGGGGTATGCATTGTTTGCTGAAGGTGCCACTTCAGAACTTATGTTACATCATCGTAGACTGGATCACATTCTTTTTTCTATTCTTAGTCACTTATTTCCGTCTTTATCAACTAAATGCAATAAAAATTTGTTAGTTTGTGATCATTGTGAATTGGCTAAACACACCAGAGTAGTATTTCCTATATCTGAAATTAGAAGTTCTAAACCTTTTATTTTAATTCACTCTGATGTATGGGGACCATATAGTACTAATACTCTCATGGGCCATAGGTGGTTTGTTATCTTCATTGATTGTTTTAGTCGAGTAACTTGGGTCTATTTATTGAAGGAAAAGACGGAAGTTTTAAACTACTTTAAAGAGTTTCATAAACTTGTAGGTACTCAGTTTGGTGTCAAAATTAAAATTCTACGTTCTGACAATGGCACAGAATATATTAATCAGGAGTTCCGTGCGTATCTTCATACTCATGGAATTCTTCATCAAACCACTTGTGTTGATACTCCTACACAAAATGGAGTTGCCGAAAAAAAAATTGGCACTTATTGGAAGTAGCCCGATCCTTACTTTTTACCATGCAAGTTCTTAAATTTTTGTGGGATGAAGCTGTCTTGACCGTGGCTTACTTGATCAATCGTATGTCTCTAAGAACACTCGGGTTTAAGTCCCCCATGCAATGTTTGAAAGGGTCTACTGATTATGTAGTCACTCCTAGGGTCTTTGGATGTGTTTGTTTTGCTCGCGATCATAGACCTTCAGTAGGAAAACTAGATCCACGAGCATTAAAATGTGTCTTTGTCGGTTACCCTGCTACTCAAAAGGGATATAAGTGCTATTATCCCCTTGAGCGGCGAATGCTTGTTACTATGGATGTTACTTTTTGAGAAACTGAAGCTTATTATGGAAGTCATCTATCTGATAATAAGACACCAGAATTACTTCTTCCGGATGACTTTCTATACACACCAAAAAATTCTGGTGCCCAGGGGGAGTATCATAGTAATGATGTTCAGAGGGAGCCTAGTATTGAGAAAGAAGAAGAGTCCAGTGAAGAAGAGTCCAGTGTGCATTCACCACCAACTGCCCAGATGTCTCCACCGCTTGAAGCTTCTTCTCCAGAGTCTCCTAATGGTAACAATATTTCTACTACTCCTTCCATTTCTAATCTTAATATTTTTATTGCAAAATGGAAGGGTACTCGCTCAATTGTTCCTCCTGCTCGTTACCGTTATGATATCACTAACTATGTTTTATATAAGAATGTATTTCCATCTTATCAAAGCTTTATAGCTGCATTAGACTCTGTCTGTATTCCTAATATCTAGTAAAAGGCTATGGCAGAACCTAAGTGGAAGGAAGCAATGTTAGAAGAAATGACTGCTTTATCCAAAAATCAGACGTGGGATCTGGTCACTCTGCCAGCTGGTAAGCATCCTGTAGGATGTAAGTGGGTGTACACTATAAAGCAGACTCTAGAAGGCAAGGTGGAAAGATACAAAGCTCGGCTAGTAGCAAAGGGCTACACTCAAATATATGAAGTAGACTATGATGAAACCTTTGCTCCAGTGGTCAAGATGAACTCTATTCGAATACTGATATCATGTGCTGCTAATTTTGGTTGGAAATTACATCAGTTAGATGTGAAGAATGTATTTCTTCATGGAGATCTTCAGGAGGAAGTATACATGCAGATACCACCAAGATTTGAGATCAAAGCAACTATTGAAAAAGTCTGCAAGCTAAAGCGCTCACTTTATGGCCTTAAACAGTCTCCTCGAATCTGGTTTGATCGATTCAGTCGAACTGTAAAAGGAATGGGATATAAACAGAGTAATGCAGATGATACTCTATTCTATAGGCATCTCAAGGGAAAAAAAACTATACTCTTGGTTTATGTTGATGATATTGTAATAACAGGAGATGACTATCATGAGATTAAACAACTCAAAGAAAAACTAAAGCAAGCATTTGAGGTAAAAGATCTGGGTCCACTAAGATATTTTTTGGGCATAGAAGTTGGACGATCATCCAAAGGTATTTTTCTGTCACAACGAAAGTATGTGCTAGATTTGCTTTCTGAGACTGGGATGTTGGGGTGTAAGCCTGCTACTACTCCAATAAATCAGAATCATCGAACAGTGACAGATGGTGGAGCTCCTGTTGATCGAGAAAGGTACCAGCGGTTGGTTGGAAGGCTGATATATCTTTCACATACAAGATCCGACATAGCCTATGCTGTCAGTGTCATCAGTCAATACATGCATGATCCACGAGAATCACACATGGAGAGAGCTTTCAGAGTATTACGCTACCTAAAAGGATGTCCTGGTCGTGGTTTGTTGTTCTCACAACACAACACCTTCCAGGTAGAGGGATTTATTGATGCAGATTGGGCTGGATCATTGGATGATAGGCGATCTACTTCTGGGTATTGTACATATGTAGGGGATAATTTAGTTACCTGGAGAAGCAAAAAATAGTCAGTGGTGGCTAGATCATCAGCAGAAGCTGAATATAGAGCAATGGCTCTAGGCATATATGAACTTCTTTGGCTTCAGAAGCTGCTTCAAGAATTACAACTTCTAAACAAATTTTCTCTTCGGTTGTATTGTGACAACAAAGCAGCAATTGAGATTGTAAGCAATCTGATACAGCATGATCGTACCAAACACATTGAGATTGACCATCATTTTATCAAGAAAAAGATTAATCAGGGCCAGATCTGTATTATCTATATTCGATCTTGTGATCAGGTGGCAGACATTCTAACCAAAGGACTTAGCTCATTGTCTTTTTCTGGATTGATTGACAAGATGGGGCTTCGAGATATCTTCACCTCATCTTGAGGGGGAGTATTGGAAGGATTGAATTTAATTGAAAAAATATCCAATTAAAGGTCCAGGGATTTATTCCTTAGCATATTCTTGATTATTCTTTGGCATATTCTTGTTATTCCCTATCTATATTTGGGTCTACATATTTGTATTTATAAGTCCTTGTACGCACTCTTGAGTAAACGAAGAAAAATAAAAATAAATATCTCCTTCTTCTTTTTCATCAATAACAATCATTCAGAAAAGAAAAAAAAAGAAAGATAACAAAACATACCCCAGGACAAGCAGATATGCATAAGCCAACGAAATAATAATTTTTTTCAAATTTTATTATCTAATATCAATGAATGACTAATTTCAATAGAATAATTACTAAAATCATTATCAAAATTAGATTTTTTTTTGCAAGTAAAATAGTACCGGAGATTCGAAAAGATGGGGCTGACTCTGGAGAGATTACAGCCGACTTGCTCCATAATTTTTTTTATTTCTTTTTCTTTTTTTCACTCATTATGATATAGTGGGACAAAACATGGACATATCACCGTGTTTGCCTACTCACACCATCTTTTAATTTAATACCCTACCAAATCTATTTTTTCTCCTATTTTTCGGTACAACACAGGATGCATTTTCTTCTCTCCCATCTAATCCAAGCTCTCCACCATTTTCCTCACCATGCACAGCTGACCATCCCTCTTTTAATACCCTATCAAAACCAAATAAAAAAATATTTTCAATTATTATTAGTAATAAAATAATAATATATTTTTTTTCTTTTTTCTTCTCCTTTCTAAATATTTTATTATTTTTTTTCTGCCACCTCCCCCTACCCCCCACCCCCGCCCATGAGGCCCAGGTCGCAGCCACGCCACACCGTTGTCCACACCGCACTCGCCGTCTATGCCGCACCCAGCTCCGGTGCCACCAACCTCCCTCCCCTCCCCTCCCCCTCCTCCTCCCTCGGGTCCGATGCCACCAACCCCCCTCGCCTCCCCTCCTTGGCTTTGGGTGCCTCCCCCCACCCCGGGCTCCGCGGCTCCACCTCACCCATTACAAAAGTGGGCGTCTGTGAGGATCAAAGCAAAAAAAAAAAGCTACCGGAGGAAAAGAAATAGAGGGGAAGGAAAGCACCTGACGGAGGAGTGCGGACAGAGGGGCATAGGCGGTCGTCAGTGCTCGTGCGGAGCCGCGGGGGCTCGGGTTCGTTAGGACTGGGACAGGGAACAGGAGGGGACAGTGATTGGGCGAGGCCATAGAGGGTGCAGGGGGCAGTCAAGAGTCCTAATTGGGAGGCTTGGAGCGGCTGAATACAGAAGCTTCGACGGTGGTGGCTAAGATTTTGTGTTGGTAAGTTTTTTTTTTCTTTTTATTTCTCTCTTTTTCGGACATATGGGAAGGAAAGCACATGAGGTGGATGGAGGTGGGTAGAGATCTGTGATGAAGGAAGGCAACAGCGGAGGTGGCCGTCCGTGAGAGCTTCGCAAAGAAGGAGACCAACGAAGACCGCCGGGGCTAGGGGATGGAACAGGAGGGAACAGCGATGGGCAAGGCCACGGAGGGTGCGTGGGGCAGGCAAGAGTCCTGGTTGGGAGGCTTGGAGTGGCTGAATATCGAAGCTTCGACGGTGGTGGCTGGGGTTTTGTGTTGGTAAGTTTTTTTTTTCTTTTTATTTCTCTCTTTTTCGGACATATGGGAAGGAAAGCACCTGAGATGGATGGAGGTGGGCAAATATCTGTGACGAAGGAAGGCGACATCGGAGGTGGCCGTCCGTGTGAGCTCGGCAAGGAAAGAGACCGATGAAGACCGACGGAAGGTGGCGACAAGCAAAGAGGGAGGAAGTCCAAGCAAAATAAGGAGGAGGTCCGCGTGAGGTAGCAATCTAAGTTGGCAACGCCACAATATTTGGAGAAGCTGAGTTGTCAACACCATAATACTCCTCCATAGAGTATTGCTTTATATATATATATATATATATATATATATATATATATATATATATATATATGAGATACCGCCACACCAAATCAACCCATTGAACAACCATTACATAATTGAAAGAATTAAAAAATAAAAGCATCATAAATTCATGAACCCATCCAAAATAATCAATAGAAAATAATAACAAAACACAATTTGAATAATAAACTATTTTACGATCAATATTAATTTTCTTCTACGACAACCTCAACATCATACCAAAATCCTATTTGATTATTTAGTTCTATTAGAAACTGATATGCCTTCTATTATAGGCCTTATATGAATGTGACATGACTCAAAATGAAATATTTATATATATATAAATTATTATTATAAAATAAATTATATATTTTAATTTGATTTAATACAAATAGACTTATATGGATAGCATAATTGAAGCCCGAAAGACGTATCTTTTTCAAAACAAAAGAGTTTTCCACTCCTTCGGTGCAAACTAAATTCATCAATCCCAAGAAAGTGACCTCTCTCCCTCAGAGCTCTCCCTCTCCTCTCCAACTCTGATTGGGGAAAGCCTTTCTGACCGACGAAGTCGGATTTTCGGATGAGCGAGGAGAACCAACATCTCCGGCCCAGAGCACCCATCAAGACCCGAAGGGGCGGGCAGGAGCCAGTAGAGCTGAGAGCAGGCCAGCTGACACTGAACCATGGGGAGGCAGTGAGGAAGGCAATGGAGGTTTTTTCTCAAGGGGGTCCTAGCGGCGGGAGAGGTGGTGGGAGGGGCAGAGGAGGGAGAGGGGTTGCAATGCATGGGAGAGGGAGGGGCGGGAGGTTTAGGGGTGGTCGGGCTGATGAAGCTGTGGAGGATTATGGTCTTTATCTCGGAGACAATGCTGACGGTGAGAGATTGGAGAAGCCAGCAAAAATCAACAAAAACGAATGAAAGCTTGGGAGGCCAAAAAAAAAAAAAACACAAAGGAAAGTTTGGGAAAAAAAATATCATAGAGATTTTTAAACATGACACGTGGCATGTTGAAAGATCATCCTATAATCCTTTATGTCAACATGAAATTCTATCCCTAATATTTATTTATCATTTTATTATTATTATATAAATTATTTTATTAAATAAAAATAAAATAATTTATATTAATATAAAAATATAAATAATTTTTGTTTGTTGATGATTTGAATTGTTGGATACAATAAATGAATCTACGCAATCTAAAAGTATAACTCCAATAAACATGCCAAAAGAAGTGAAATTTTTAAAAGCTCAAATTCATATCTCGACCATTTTCTATGAACAGTTGAAAATCAATTGAGATGTCATGTTACTTTGATTTGAAAAATGATATTCAAAGGAAAAAAAAACACGTAAGCCACGAGCCTTTCTTTCTTCTCACTTGATTTAATTATTGGTTTCTATATCTCATGCTAATTCATCATATGAAGATTGATCTATTATTATGAAAACTCCTATAAACGATTCTTATTCTATATATACCTGTTAATGTGAAGGATTGTTTAGCATAATTTGTCAAAATTGACAAAATAGGCAGGGAGATAATGTTGGGAACAAAGAAGAAGGTAGGGAGAGGGACATTATCAACACAACAAAATAGTAGCAATTTGCACATACATCAACGTTCAAGGCTAGTTATCCTCGGGTAGTTCCTATCAGCACACAATACATGAAGATTAAATTCGGTTGGCTTGAGGGCATTACCAGAGGCAGCAAGTTCATCAGCCACAGCTTTGGCACGTCGGAGCAGAGAGGTGACGGTCTCATCTGATTTTTGACGTAGATTCTGCAACTCTAGATGCAAAGACATGAGCCTGGTAGGAGATGCTGAACCAAAGGCTTCATGAAGAGTGATCCAGCACTCAAAACTAGTCTCTTTGTCAAGAAGAAGAGGAACCAAATCTTCAGATAATGAAGCAACAAGAAGGCTTACGAGTTGGATATCTTGTTGTTGCCAAGCAGTAGCGGCAATCGGATCGGTGGGCTGTGGGTGAGAGCCATCAAGGAACCCAAACAGGCCTTGACCCTTTAAGAAGGGAGTAATTTGCTTTCTCCAGATCAAAAAATTGGATGCATTTAATTTGATAGATAGAAAATGCTGTGCCGATGGAAAGGTGAGAGGGATCGTTGTGTTGGGTGGAGGAGGAGAAGAGGGATTGGAGGAGGTGGAGATAGATGAACTGGTGGCCATGAGAGAGCACAGAAGGAGGAAGAAGAAGAGATGCTCGTTGGAGTTTCAATGGCTCTGATACCATAAAGAAGGTAATATCTTTATTGAGGATAATTTTTAATTCTTACATTTCATTATTCTCCAATAGGAGTATATATAGATTACAAGGTCTAGTTATTGTAGCAATTACAAGAAGAAGGAATATCTCGATTACATACCAAGTAAAGAGAAATCAAATATAGAATAGCTAAACAAGGAGAAAGACCAAATAAGAGAGAAAGACCAAATAGGAGTGCCAGCCAAATATGAATATGTGTTGACTTGCTAAACTTAGGAAAGAGCCAAATAAGACTGCAAGTCAAAATAGAATGTTGGGTTGGAATGATTGTGTGCTGATAGTTCCAATTGATCTTGCAAAAAGTATATAATATTACAAACAATTCAACTCTATTAAATAGTGCTTGAATGAATAATAATTGTTCCCATTGGGTTGGATAAGATGGTTTAAAATTCTCACATATTACAAAGGGGAGTGGTTTGAGTACTTTTGGCAATTCCTCTTGTTGTTCCAACGGTATCTTTGTATGAAATGAATTCTTCCTTAGGTCAAAAAGATGATGATCGAAACATTTGTTGTTAGATATTATGATAATTTTGAAGATAAAATAGAATAAGAAATGAAGTTGCTTAGAGAAAAGAAAAAGTTATAGTAATGAAGGATAAATTGAAAGAAGGATGATTTAAATATTTTACAAGGAATGAAAAAAGAAAAATGGATGATAAAATTGTAAGATATAAAAGTAAAATATAATCGAGTATTGAGGAAAAAGATTCATACAGCCAATTCCTTTGAATTAAGATTTAGTTGAATGATAAGACCATTTGTTATAAATAGCTCGATCAATTTTGGAGGTTTTAACTATAGATATTAAAACATCTTCCAAATTCATATATTAGGAAATTTTCTCTTTCTAATTTTGTTCTCTCATTTGGTGGTAAGGAAATGCAACATAAACAATAAAAAAATTAGAACCAACAGCAGAAAAAGCTGACAAGGTTCTGGAGGATGGTGAGACGTTGGCGAGTTTGAAAATAAGGGCCTCTCATATTCTTCTTCTCCTTTCTTTTCAATTGCTCCAAAGCTCTTTCAACCTATGATTTCGTCGCCTCCAGTAGTAAGCACGAATTCTTGCGCTCACATCTTTCCGTTGTTTGGTTTGTGCAAAAATTTATGACTTGCCCTGTTTTGTTTTATGAATCCGAACAAAACCCTAGATCTCGAGCATTTTGGTCTTGCTTCACTCAGATTTTTCCTGATGGAATTATCATTTCATAGAAAGAGTCGGAGATCCACATAAAGCTTTTGTTTGCATTTTTTTTTTTTTTTGATGGAAATGGAAGTAGTCTAAGACTACTGCTAGTCTTTTATTCATAAGAAGCTATTTGCAAAAGCAGAGCTGTTAGAACAAAGAAAAAGAAAAAATTACAGGATGCCTGTTGTGCTTTGCAAAATTACAGAGAGATGGAATGTTGACACCAAGTGAATGGATAAAATGCATCTTCCCCAAAGGATACTCTCTTTCCTTCCTTTCAGAAATCATAGCAGTTACCGTTCGAATTGTAACACCCCGAACTAGTAAAGTGGTAACCTAAAAAAATTATATTTATATTCAGTATTTATGTATGTGTGGTATAGCATTTTATCTATAATATATTTGAATATTTGGATATTAAGTAATTAGCAGCAATGAAGCATAAATCTAGTTGTTAATTAAGAAAGAAAATGATTGAAGAATTGGATCGATAATAGTGATATGGAAGCTGAATATTTTGATGATTTTTGATCCTAAAATGAGTGATATTTTGAAGAATATCTTAGAAAATAGATGTGTGGCAATTTTGTAGTTTAAATTTATGTTTTATAACAATTTCTGCCACTTAGCCAACTCAGACAGGGGTTGAGTCGACTATGTTTCAGGATAACCATGTCAGACAGAAAGCTAAAATTTCAGAAAAAATTGAAGTGGCATGGTGAGTTGACTAAGTCTGAGTTGACTTAATTTCAGATGATTCGACTAAGCTGCAGAAAATTTGAGAAATAAGATTGAACTTGGGTGTTTTAAGTTGGGATTTAAAAAATATTTTTAAGAAAATGACTGAGCAATTTGATTTTATAAATAAACAGCTAAAAATTCAGCTTGGCAACACGTCAGCATATCTAAAATTTGTAGGATTTTCATAGATTGGCACCTAGTAAGTTTTCTCTTAAATTTATTCTTTTCCAAAGGTTATCCATCGGTTCCTCTTTGCAGTTGCTTGAGTTCTTTAGTTAAACAAAAAGAATAGAGAAGGAAAAAGGGCTGGAGAAGGTGGTGTTCTCAGACAAAAATCAAAGAGAATTCAATAGGAAAAGATGAATTAATGGTAAATTGATCTTAAGAAGGAAAAGTTGCTGATGATGGAAAAGAAGGAAATCTGTTTTGATGGCAGTAGAGTTTTAATCATTTGAGATAACAATTGAAATCTCTAAATTTACTTCAAACTAAATGTTAAGCCATTTCTATCTTATTTGAGGTTTTGGAGAGTCAAAGCATGCATTTAAATTTGAGCTGAAGATGACTTGTGTTGTCAATTTGCTAAAAATTGTTTGGACAGTCTTGATAATTAGCTGAAACTATGTTAGTGGCTGTGGTATTCCAATTAATTAAGATAAGAACTTCAAACCCTAATCTGAATTTAAGTTGAATTCTGAATAATAAGACTTGATGTGTTGGAAAATTGAAATATATGAATTATGAACTTGAATGGAAGAAATAGTATTGTTGCTAATTTTCTTAAGAATTGTTTAGATTGTTTTAGCAATTAAGTGATATTGTTGCATTAGCTGAACTTGAGATAGATGATGAAAATGATAAATAGCCCAATTGATGGAAACTCAAAGGTGTATGTTGGAATTTAGCTAACCCTAAAGAGGGCAAGACAAAACAAAAGTAAGAATTAGAAGAAGTAAAGAATAAGCATAAGGAGGCAAGCATGTAGTCTTATACTCATATATCATATTAGAATGGTATTAATTAGTGTGTATCAACTGTATAGGAGAAGAAAAAAGTTTTTGAAGGATGCTTTGGATGAATCAAACATCAAGTTAGTATTGTGGCTACCTTGAGGTGGAGGTGAGTAAGTTTTTCTATCTAGCTTTGGTGTTTTTCTTATGGTATTTGCTATGAAAAAACTAAATCTAAAAAGTAAGCTTAATTTTTATTGTTCTTCAGCTTATTTATGTATATGTGAGCATGGACATAGAAATTTATCTTCTATTGATAGGTTATTTTAAGTGTATACATGTATATGTGCAATCAGTTCGGACAACAAAGCATTTGTAATTTGAAATGATTTCAAATAAGTTTTTCAGCATTTAAATATTTATCGAGCATGTTCTCAGCTGGTTACTTATAGGAGCGATCAACCTGTAGATGTGCCAGAGTATCAGCCAGTACTTCTTTACGAAATATTATGTCTAGTAGAGTTCAGCAGTATCAGACGCACTATATCGACTGTCTATGGTAGGGATATACTATGGTGTAGTCGACGGTAGTCCAGCAGCTTTCAGCAATGATTTTCTTCAGCAAAATGATTTACTCCATGATTTTATTATTGTTTAGCACACATAAGTTTTGAAAGCATGTCAGCAATGTAAATTATGTTGTATATTTAATATTACAAGTATACTTTTCTGTTTCTCCACTGCTACATGGTTTATTCACTCACTAGGACTTAGGTCTTATCCCCCTCACTTTTTTTTATTACAATTATGGAACATGATAATCAGGTATAAAATTAAAGTATGAGTATTTTCAGCAGCACTCATACTAGGAAGGGCTAGTTGTGTTAGCTAATGATGAGGATATTTTTGGAGATGTTTTACAGATTTGAGCTAGTAATGTCTGAGTGTGAGAAGAGTACTCTTTGAGGTGTATTCTATGTATATTGCAAATTAGAAAATGTGAAGTATAACTTTGCTAATGAATTATATGTACAAAGTATAGTGTGATGAATGTATAAAGTATAAAGTTAAAATGAGATGTTTGCATTAGCAAATTGGAAGATTTATTAAATTGATCGGCTTAGATAGTTAACAAAGTTCAG
The DNA here is from genome assembly GCF_000442705.2 of Elaeis guineensis. Lineage (NCBI taxonomy): Eukaryota > Viridiplantae > Streptophyta > Magnoliopsida > Arecales > Arecaceae > Elaeis > Elaeis guineensis. The sequence continues at coordinate 17,106,712 of NC_025996.2, forward strand.
TTGAGTTATTGCTTTGTGGCACCCTCGCCCAATCTTAGGGGTGAGGTATTACATATTTGGTATCAGAGCTTAGGTTTATGATAATTTGAGAAGAGCCTAAATTTATGATCATTTGGGATTATGATTTAAGTGGTATGAGAACTTGAGTTTTATAATTACTAGAGATTGTGGTGCAAGTAATATTGAAAAGTAGTGGTTTAATTATAAGTATTTTTTTAGATCCTAGAAGATCCTGTATCTTGAGTTTCAGTTGGATAGTTATTAGAAATTAAGAAATAATCTTTTGTGATACTATGGATTGTATGAGTATCAAATCAGTTAGTGAATCTTAATTTTACTAGAAATAATTGTTGCCCAGCTATGCAACCCAAGAGGGGGGGGGGGGATGAATTGGGTTTCTAAAAATTTTAAGCCCAACAGATTACTTATGATGAACAAGACAAAGATTTTAATTCAATATTAAATACCTAAAACAGGAATGCAAGGATATAATAAAGAAATAAAGTGAAGCGATAAAGCACACCACAAACACAAGGATTTATAGTGGTTCGGTGCCAACCCTGCACCTACATCCACTCCCCAAGCTCCTACTTGAGAATTTCAATCCACTATACTTGTATTCAACCTGAATACAAAACGTCGGAAACTCCGACACTAGCTATCCCAAGCTAGATCACTTGTTTCTTGGGTACAAGTAAACCCAAAACACTCCGATTTCAGGTTCGGATCAACCTTTCCTTGTTTTGGAAATCCTCCAAAAACAAGAACAATTACTTACAAGAGTAAGAGAATTTAAAGTACAAATTAATACAATAACAGCTCCTTAAATGAGCAAATATAACAATAAAAACTTTACTCAAATGAAGAACCCCTTTTCGAATTTTCTCAAAGTGGATGAATGCTTGAACGAATGCTTGAGAAGAGATTGATTGTTGATTGAAGATCTCTTGAAAACTTTGGAAGATCTCTAGATCAAGGTTGAACAATAGGCTTGAAAGATCCTCTCTTTGAATACTCTTATTTTTCTCTTTCACAATCTCTCGTGTATATTGTGGATCCTCTCTCTTTTTCTTTTTGGATATTTCGTTGATCTCAGACTTTTTCGTGCAGATTTCGGATCCTCTCTCTCGTTTTTTCTCTTTTTTGATTTCACGTTTGATCTGCTATTTAATCTGCAATTTCTTTCACCATTTAAAGCATTTTATGACATTAGAAGCAAGAGAAAACAATTTAGGCAGATAAAGAGCCGTTAGAGCAATTTTAGCAAGCATAAAAGGCAATTAAAACGGGCAAAAAAAATAGCCATTGCTGACATTTTCCATCACAGGGGTCGACTCATGAGTCGACTTCTGTTGCACAGATCAGACAGTCTTGATTTCTGAATTTTTCGGCTCAAATCAGCAGAGGTCGACTCATGAGTCGACTCATGCCTTGTGGGTCGACTCATGAGTCGACTCACAGGTAGTGCCAAGTCAAAAATTCAGCGTGCCATGGGAATTTTTTGCGTGCCAATCAGCTCATAGTGCCATGAGTTGACTCATGAGTCGACTCATGCACTTCATACCTTCATAACTACAAAAATATAAGTCCAAAAATAATGAAATTTTCACCAATAGTTTACAAATCATTTGTTCTATCAAATGATACTATCAAATCAGGATTTTAGTAAAATTATGATTTTGCCCTTGAAGAGCATAAGGACTTTTTCAATTTAAAATTGTTTGTATCCCTTCAATCTGCTTTGTAATCATCAAAATCAATCTAGGAGCAACAATCTTCCCCTTTTTGATGATGACAAAACATTTGAACAAAAGCATTTATGTGAATCAATAATTTCAAAAGAATGCATTATACATTTATATGCTTGAAAAGAGTAAGATTCTTTTGGCATGATCATATACAAAAATAGTTTGTCCATCTTCTTAAAGATTTGAAGATATGCTCATTGGAATATGTGATTTTGGTGTTAGAGCAGAAAACTTATTTTTTTGTTATCAGATTGAGCTCTAATTTGAAAAATTCCATTTTCATTTGATTTTAGATTTAGCATCAGAGCAAAAAAAAAATACTTATGTGCTTAAAAAATTATGTGTGCCAAAGTATGTTTAAAAGTTGATTTTGAGCTTAAGTGTATTAACTCATTTTGAGCTTAAGATATATCAGAGCAAGAGAAAAGAAATAAATTTTGCAATGTATCAGAGCAAGAACAATAATTTTTACAATGTTATCCGAAAAGATTTTACAATGTATCAGAGTAAATGTTATAATATATCAGAGAAAATTTCACACTGTATCAGAGCAAATATCAGAGAAACTTTCACACTGTATCAGATTAAATTTTATCATGTATTAGAGCAAGTTAAAAGAAATTTTAAGGTGTATCAGAGTAAATCAAATTTCTTAAGATGTATCAAGGTAAATTTCAAAAGATATATCAGAGCAAGTTTGAATTTTGAAATATATCAGAGCATATAAAAAAATTACTTATTTGCATTGTACTTATGATTTTGCTTTTGATGGATGGCTTTTTGTTTAATTTCTATCTGATATCAAATTTCTCAAATTTTTGCTTAATTTCTCAAAATACTATTTTTGTTTAATTTCTCAAATTTTGTTTAATTTCTCAAATATTTGTTTAATTTCTCCAAATATTTAATTTCTCCAATTTTTGTTTAATATCTCCAATTTTGTTTTTGTTTTGTTTAATTTCTCTCCCTTTTTGACATCATCAAATATGGTTAACTCTTCCTTTTTTTGAAACATTCTTTAATTTCTCCCATTTTAGAGTTTATCACAGAAGTTTGCTCCCCCTTAATATAGCAATTATCAACAGCAAACAACAACAAAGAGAAGATAATTTTTCAACAAGAAGAATATATATAACCATAATATGATCAACATCATTACAAAAGGTAGAAATATAAGTAAAAGTTGATTCCATTAAAACCATAATTGTTTCAATACATAGTTTAAAAATAAAATTCAACCAGCTAATTGTCAATACATGGCCCCAAGGTATAGATCCTAGAACAAGACACTAGCACCTAGGATCTAGTAAAGATCAAGATAAGTCAATGATCGGAGTCATCAGATATAGGGTGAGGAGATGATGGATCAGAAGTGCGTCCTCTACCCCGTCTGCCTCTGGCACGAGCAGGAGAACGAGATGAACTGGGTGGCTGAGAACGCTGAGATGCTAAGGACTGAACAGAAAGGGTGAGTCTGATAGAATCAAGTACGTTCAGTGCTCTTGAAACAGATTGAAGTAGAGCAGTGAACTGAGTGGTAGCATGCTCACTCGATCCTCGGATTTCTTTCCTCAGCAATTCATATCCACCTTCTAGTGCTCCTCTGAGCCTACCAGCCTCTGCAGTGAGGTCTGTGACCTCAATGATTGACTCCTGTGGTTTGGGATGGGCCAAAGCAAGGACTTGCCCCTGCAAGTCAAGAACTCTGTCAGTAAGTCTCCAGACTGTGTCCTCAAGCTGCTGGATCCTGATGGACTGATCTGATATCATTTGAAACACAGTGGAGATATGGGGAGTAATGGTCTGATCAGAAGAGGTGGCTCCAGGTGCAAAAGAAGTACTACTCCACTGGCTAGACAGCAAAGAAGCCACACGCTGTGAAATATGCTCGATCTGATCATCAGCCAGTCTGAACTCTGAATAAGGTGCTCTGCTCTCTGGCTGATACACTGGTGTGGGCATCCTAGTAAACTCTGAAGGGCCAGCCTCTGTATCAGGAATGAACTGGATATGTGGTGATGCTGCCCTGAGGTCATGGACAGGAGATGATGGATCTTCTTCTTCTACTCTGCCTTCAGTTCTGACTTCAGCTCTATCTTTAGTTCTCTCTTCAGTTCTTTCCTCAACTCTCTCCTCAGATCCCTTGATCCAACCACCATCAGTCTTTGCAAATCCCATTCGGTGCAGGCTGTGTTGGTTGAAAGTGTCCACATGTGAGAGCTTGGTAGGTGCCTCCCCCTCACAGCTAACTCCAAACCTCCTAAATACTCTAGTAAGGGCCATACCATAAGGCAAGTGTGCCTTGGATCTATTCAAAGTTTCTCTCATGGCCTCTATCATAAGTGCAGGGAGGTTCAGGGGGGTCTGAGTGATGACATGAAACATGACACATACATCTCTGCTGGAAAGTAAGTCATGTCTACCACTCCTAGGAAAGAAGAGCTTTGTTACAATCTGATGCAGGATCCTCATCTCAATGGATAAAATCTTTGCTTCCAATTTGTTTAAATTTCCTGAATAGTTTTCTCCTAGAATAATTCTGATCCCCTCTTCTTTAATTGGGAGTTCCATATATGAGTATTCTTCACTAGGCAACTGAAGTATTTCTCCCAATATCCTAGAATCCAAGCAGATATCAATTCCCTTTACAGTTGAAGTCACTGACCCACTTCCATAAAGTAGGTTTTGGTAGAATTCTCTAACAAGGTCAACATAGGTGACTTCCTTAAGAGAGCAATAGAGTTCCCATCCTTGGTTTTTAATTTTGGTAGCAAAAGTAAATCCTTCTTCCTCAAAGAACCGAAAATCTATATTTTTCCCGGTTTCTACTTTTCTATCGGAAAGAGGATTCTTACTGGGGCTTAGGAGGGATTGAGAGGGACCTTGAGTAGGTACTTAAACTGGAGTGGGAGCAGTTGAAGATTGAGCGGCTTGCCTTTTCTTTCTGACAATTTCTTCAGGCTCACGGATTGATTTTCTTCTTTGGGGAAGTTTCATCTTTGGAGCCATATCCACTATAGTAGCAGACAAGGAGACTTGAATTGAGTGGAGGAGGGATCACAAGAGAGTGAAGAAGGATTTTGGTGGAGAAAAGAAGTGGATTTTGGAAGATCGGTAAAGTGCTAGGGCACGTTCCAACCGCGCCAAGCAATGCGAGAAAGCACAGAAAATCCTTTTCAAGGAGGCGATTTTTGGTGGAGAGGAGGGAGAATTGCTTCAAGTTGGATCCTTGAAAAAAAAAGTTTGGAGAAGATGGCTTTTGGAAGGAGGACGATGAGAAGATGAGTCGTCTCACGAACAGGGTTTCAGTATAAGAAACAATGAACCCGTTGAAAGTTGGTGGGATTTACAAGTTTGCCATTGAGTCGACTCATGGGGGTCGACTCATGAAGTTCAGAAAATCAGAAAAAATGTGAATAAATTCCAGAAAATTTTAAAATTTTGAGTGAAGGAATTTTGCTCAATGATAAGTTTTTATAATGATAAATTTGAGCTTTTGGGATCAAGATAGATGTTGAAAATTGAGCTCTAATCAATTCTTTAAAAATTGAGAAATTTTAGGCAAATGGATCTAGAATTCCTAGATTTCTCCTAATTTCACAGAATCTATCCTCACTAAGGGCCTTTGTAAAGATATCAGCTAATTGATTTTCAGTGCAAACATATTCAAGAATTACATTTTTGTTTTGAACATGTTCTCTTATAAAATGATGTCTTATTTCAATATGTTTAGATCTTGAGTGTTGAATTGAATTTTTAGATAGATTTATGGCACTTGTGTTGTCACATCTTATTGGTGTTTCATTAAGTTTAATTCCAAAATCTTCGAGTTGTTGCTTAATCCACAAGATTTGAGCACAACAACTTCCGGCTGCAATGTATTCGGCCTCAACCGTAGACAGTGCCACCGAATTTTGTTTCTTGCTAAACCATGAGATTAGGTTAACTCCAAGAAATTGGCAAGTTCCACTTGTGCTTTTTCTATCTAATTTGCATCCAGCAAAATCAGCATCTGAATATCCTAATAAATTAATTTGTGAGTCCTTAGAGTACCATAACCCTAGAGTTTGAGTACCATTTAAGTATCTAAGGATTCTTTTAACAGCATTCAAATGAGATTCTTTAGGATTAGATTGATATCTAGCACATAAGCAAACACTAAACATGATATCAGGCCTACTTGCAGTTAAATATAATAATGAGCCAATCATACCTCTATAGTATTTTAAGTCTACACTTTTACCTTCATCATCCTTGTCAAGCTTACATGAGGGACTCATTGGTGTGCCAATTGGTTTGCAGTTCTCCATTCTAAATCTTTTGAGTAGTTCCTTGGTGTACTTGCTTTGGGTGATGGAGATTCCCTCTTTTGATTGTTTGATTTGGAGTCCGAGAAAGAAGGTGAGTTCTCCCATCATGCTCATCTCGAACTCCCCCTGCATAAGCTTAGCAAAGTCTCCATTCCTTGGGTAGGTCATTTGTACCTTGAGGTTGTTCTTGAATTTCTTCACCTCTTTCATTTTGTTCGTCTTCTTGATCCTTGTCTTCTGGAGTTGCTGAGTCTTTCAGAGTGATCTCCTTCATACCTTCTATTAGTGGCTCTGCATCATCAACACCCTCATTCTTTCTTGAAGGAAGATCGTTAGATTCATCAAAAACAACATGTATGGACTCCTCAACTACTAAAGTTCTTTTGTTGAAAACTCTAAATGCTTTACTAGTGGAGGAGGAACCTAGAAAGATTGCTTCATCTGATTTTGCATCAAATTTACCAAGTTTTTCTTTGCCATTATTTAATACAAAACATCGGCAACCAAAAACATGAAAATATGCAATATTTGGTTTTCTTCCTTTCCAAAGTTCATAGGGGTTTTCTTTAAAAATTGTCTAATTAAAGCACGATTTAAAATGTAACATGCTGTGTTAATTGCTTCCGCCCAAAAATATTTTGGAAGGTTGCTTTCACAAAGCATGGTACGGGCCATTTCTTCTAAGGTTCTATTTTTCCTTTCAACTACCCCATTCTGTTGGGGTGTCCTAGGAGCAGAGAAGTTATGGCCAATTCCATTTTCATCACAAAAATTTTCAAAATCTTGATTTTCAAATTCAGTTCCATGATCACTTCTAATATTTTGAATTGAAAAACTTTTTTCATTAGAGACTTTTCGATGAAATTTAGTGAAAATATGAAAAGTTTCATTTTTGTGAGCCAAAAAGAAAACCCAAGTAAAACGAGAATAATCATCTATAATTACAAAGCCATATCGTTTTTCTCCTAGACTGGTGGTTCTTGTTGGTCCAAATAAGTCCATATGTAAGAGCTCTAATGGCCTAGAAGTTGAAACAGTGTTTTTGGATTTAAATGATACTCTAGTTTGTTTACCTAATTGGCATGCATCACAAATTCTATCCTTTTCAAAATTCAGTTTTGGCAAACCGAGAACTAAATCTTTCTTAATTAATTTTGAAAGAGAATGCATGCTTATATGTGCAAGTCTACGATGCCACAGCCAACTAGTCTCATTGATTTTAGCATTCAAGGATACTAGGCATTGCATGTCTAATTTGGCTAAGTCATTTAAATCTATCATATAAATATTGCCATGCCTATGTCCTATAAATTTAATGCCATCGTTAATAGGACTAGTCACAATGCAAACAGATGATTCAAAAACTACTTTATATCCTTTATCACAGAATTGACTAATGCTAAGTAAGTTATGCTTTAAACCTTTAACTAGTAAAACATTCTCAATGTATTTGGAGGGAGTGATACCAATGTTACCTATCCCGATGATCTTTCCTTTGCCATTATCTCCAAAGGTGACCATCCCTCCATCCTTAGCATCAAGCGTGATGAATTGTGATTCATCACCAGTCATGTGTCTCGAGCATCCGCTGTCAAGATACCATTTCCTGTTTCCTTCTTGGGATGCTAGACACACCTGCAAGCAAAGGTCAAGTTTCTGTCTTAGGTACCCAAGCTTTCTTGGGTCCTTTCAGGTTAGTCAGAATGGTTCCTTTTGGAACCCATATTTTCTTTGTGTTTGCATATTTGTTAATAAGACATGTGTATGATTTATGTCCTATCCTACCACAGTTGAAACAAGTAATATTTGTAGACTTGTTACTTGAATAATTTACATAAATATCCTTCAGAAATTTTTGTTTCTTCAGAGGTTTATAGCCAAGTCCAGCCTTATCATATATAGCTTTCTGATTATCAAGAATCATATTTAGTTTGTTTGAACTTAAGGTGAACTTATCTACTATAGATTTCAGCTTGTTAATTTCATCCTTTAAGTTTTGATTTTCTTGAATCAATGTGAATTTTTCAATTGAAAGGTTTTCAACTTATTTTATTAAGGACTGATTTTCCAATTTCAGTTCTTTGTTTTTCTTTCCTAGTTTCTTTAATTCATCAATTGAATCATAGAATGCTTCATGCAATTCTTCAAAAGTAAATTCACTAGTGGATTCAGAAGTTACCTCATTTTCGTGTGCCATCAGGCACAGGTTGGCTTGTTCTGTTGAGGTTTCCTCGTCAGAGCTTGAGTCATCACTCGCACTCCAAGTCGCCATCATTGCCTTCTTTTTGAACTTTTTGGGACCTTTCTTCAGTTGTGGATATTCGGATCTGAAATATCCCGGCTTCTTGCACTCGTAGCATGTAAGGGGTTGATCTTTCTCTTTTTCTTTGCTTTGTTCTCCTTTTGTGAATTTCTTTCTCATCCCTTGTTTCCTTTTTCTTAGAAACTTCTTAAATTTCCGGGTGATGAGTGCCATCTCTTCATCCTGTTCTTCATCTTCAGAGTCATCCATTTCATAATCAGGCGAAGTTGTGGATTTGAGGGCAATGGTTCTTTTCTTTTTGACTTCATCCTCTTGATGTTGCTTCATGCTAAGTTCATGAGTCATCAAGGATCCAAGAAGCTCTTCTAGAGGTAGAGTGTTCAAGTCCTTTGCTTCTTGGATGGCAGTCACCTTGGCTTCCCAAGTTCTTGGCAGTGACCTGAGAATCTTCCTTACAAGTTCACTGTTAGTATAAGATTTGCCAAGACTCTTTAAACCATTGATTATATCAGTAAAACGAGTAAACATAGTAGTTATGGACTCATCATGCTCTATTTTGAACAATTCATATTTATGTACAAGCATGTTTATTTTAGATTCTTTTACTTGATTTGTTCCCTCATGGGTTACTTCTAACCTATCCCATATTTCTTTAGCAGATGCACAAGTAGAAATGCGATTGAATTCACTAGCATCTAGTGCACAATAAAGAACATTCATGGCTTTGGCATTTAATTGTGCCAATTTCTTGTCAACCTCATCCCATTCTTTCTCGGGTTTGGTCGACTCCTCACCATCTATAATCTTGATGGGTGTGTGAGGACCATTCACTATGATACTCCACATATCATAGTCGAGTGCTTGTATGAAAATCTTCATCCGAGCTTTCCAATAGGTGTAATTAGACCCATTGAAAAGTGGAGGTCGGTTTGTAGATTGCCCCTCGGCTAGAGAAGTACCGACATGGGTTGCCATAGATCTTTGGCTCTTTGATTGTTAGATCAAAGAAGGGCTAGAGCACCGGCTCTGATACCACTTGTTGCCCAGCTATGCAACCCAAGAGGGGGGGTGAATTGGGTTTCTAAAAATTTTAAGCCCAATAGATTACTTATGATGAACAAGATAAAGATTTTAATTCAATATTAAATACCTAAAACAGGAATGCAAGGATATAATAAAGAAATAAAGTGAAGCGATAAAGCACACCACAAACACAAGGATTTATAGTGGTTCGGTGCCAACCCTGCACCTACATCCACTCCCCAAGCTCCTACTTGGGAATTTCAATCCACTATACTTGTATTCAACCTGAATACAAAACGTCGGAAACTCCGACACTAGCTATCCCAAGCTAGATCACTTGTTTTCCGGGTACAAGTAAACCCAAAACACTCCGATTTCAGGTTTGGATCAACCTTTCCTTGTTTTGGAAATCCTCCAAAAATAAGAACAATTACTTACAAGAGTAAGAGAATTTAAAGCACAAATTAATACAATAACAGCTCCTTAAATGAGCAAATATAACAATAAAAACTTTACTCAAATGAAGAACCCCTTTTCGGATTTTCTCAAAGTGGATGAACGCTTGAACGAATGCTTGAGAAGAGATTGATTGTTGATTGAAGATCTCTTGAAAACTTTGGAAGATCTCTAGATCAAGGTTGAACAATAGGCTTGAAAGATCCTCTCTTTGAATACTCTTGTTTTTCTCTTTCACAATCTCTCGTGTATATTGTGGATCCTCTCTCTTTTTCTTTTTGGATATTTCGTTGATCTCAGACTTTTTCGTGCAGATTTCGGATCCTCTCTCTCGTTTTTTCTCTTTTTTGATTTCACGTTTGATCTGCTATTTAATCTGCAATTTCTTTCACCATTTAAAGCATTTTATGACATTAGAAGCAAGAGAAAATAATTTAGGCAGATAAAGAGCCGTTAGAGCAATTTTAGCAAGCATAAAAGGCAATTAAAATGGGCAAAAAAAATAGCCGTTGCTGACATTTTCCGTCGTAGGGGTCGACTCATAAGTCGACTCATGCTACAGGAGTCGACTCATGAGTCGACTTCTGTTGCACAGATCAGACAGTCTTGATTTCTGGATTTTTTGGCTCAAATCAGCAGAGATCGACTCATGAGTCGACTCATGCCTTGTGGGTCGACTCATGAGTCGACTCACAGGTAGTGCCAAGCCAAAAATCCAGCGTGCCATGGGAATTTTTTGCGTGCCAATCAGCTCATAGTGCTATGAGTTGACTCATGAGTCGACTCATGCACTTCATACCTTCATAACTACAAAAATATAAGTTCAAAAATAATAAAATTTTCATCAATAGTTTACAAATCATTTGTTCTATCAAATGATACTATCAAATCAGGATTTTAGTGAAGTTACGATTTTGCCCTTGAAGAGCATAAGGACTTTTTCAATTTAAAATTGTTTGTATCCCTTCAATCTGCTTTGTAATCATCAAAATCAATCTAGGAGCAACAATAATTTTATAACGATGACTAATTTGGGATGTTAATTGTAGATCATGAAAATAATTGACATATCTCCAAAGATTATCTTAGTTGAGATCACAAGGAAGTTGGGATTTTCAGATCTAGCGGAGGTAAATAAAGGACGATATATTAGATCTTATGTGGAGATAACCATCAATAGAGGAGAGCAATCATATGAAACTTTTAGGTCAATGGGCCCTCCGGACGTAGAGCCGTTGAGATCGAAAGAGTAGGCAGTAGTTTATGCTTGTAATAATTTAAAGCATCGTTTTTATTTTGAAATGCAAATGTCAATTTTGAGGACATGAAGGAGTATAAATATTCCTTTCAAAGAGTAAGAGCAAAATATAATGCTGCAAATGCAGAATTTCAATAACTGAGATGGAAATATCGAAGATTGAGTAACTTAAATAGAAGACATATTGATGAATGTTCTGCCTTGGGACGGCAGGTGAGAAGATTAATATAGGGACTTCCTCCCGATACTGAATCATCCTCCAGAGAAAGTTGAGGTTTGGGGAGGAAAGGAGGAGATAAGAAAGGTATAATTTGCATGAGCGCTTTGACAGTCTTCTGTCATAAAGAGGAAGATCGAGATATTTAAAGGAAAAAGAGCGAACAGAGCAATTCATCCAGTTAGCAACATAGAGGTCTTCGCATCATTCAAATTAAGACCCAACAGAAAGCTTTCGTGAAAGTTAATCTTGAGTCCTAAAGTTTCTTCAAAAGCAAACAAGATACCTTGGTGGCCAAGATGCTCTCTTTTTTTCTGCACAAAATAGTAAAGTATCATCCATAAAATAAAGATTAGTAAGACTTTTTAACTCCTTCTGATTTCCAATTCCTTTTATAAGTCTGAGAAAACCCACTTCCTTGAAGAGCCTAGCAAGTACATCTACCACCAAAATAAATAGAGAAGGAAATAGAGGGTCATCTTGTCTCAAACTTGCCGGCACTTAATCTATTTGCTCAGACGATCATTTGCAAGAAGAGCCACCAAAGTCGAAGATAATAGATCTAATCCAAGAGATTCACTTATCGGAAAAGTCTCTGACCACCAGCACGTCCAAAAGAAAAATTTAATTAATATTATCAAAAGTTTTCTCAAAGTCATGTTTGCACAAAATGCCTTTGAAGCCCGATCTTCTACAATAGTGAATCATTTCATGAGCACAAAAAAATTTTCAATAATAAGTCTATCTTTGCCAAAAGTCGACTGAGAGTGATTAATCAAATTAGGGAGAAAATAAACCAACCATTTTTGTTTGCATCCAATGAAGGTTTTCTAGGTCATTTTGGGGACAAAAGAGACAGAAGATGGAAAGATATAAGATTGTTGATTTGGAGGAGATCCATGATTGCTCGTTTTCCATTCATCTCAAGGGAGGAGGGGAATTTGTTGCAATTCTTGGATATAGTGCCATCTTCTTCATTCCTTGACAAGGATCAGAAGGATGAGGATTTCCTTTCTTCGGTATAAAGGATGAGGATTTCTTTGACAGGCTCATTCATAATGAGCTTAGCATTCCTGGAGCAATCACAAAGGCGAGCATAGGTGAACCATTGGAGGATTCAGAGGATGCCAAATTTGCCGTTGACAAGGACGATTAATAAGGAAATAGAGCAGTGTAGGCATATTTTATAAGGAGAAGAGCCCAGAGGTTGGATCATTACCACCATTGCCGGTTGCCAGTGGGATAGCCTCGTGTAGTTCGAAGTAGAGTCAATAGGCAATGATGGGGTTCGGATTACTAGGTTCATCAATGGGAAAGAGCAATACATCAAAGGGGACTAGCGTGAAGGAGGTGCGATCGAGTGCATTCAATGTGATTTGTAGCAATTTGATTCGTGTGCATTTGGATTTAGTGTGCACTTCTTCACTGAGAATGAGACGGGTTTGAGAATCGAAAATCTCTCTTTACAGAACATTCAACTACTGATCCAAGTATATATCCTGAAAAGTAAAATGCTCAATGTTATGTCTTGGCCAATGAGCAAGTTGTAGAAGCAAATGATCCTCACTATTGGGAAGAACTCTACCCTGGATGGAAGTTTGATATAAGTACCAGGTAGCAGTACCAAATAGATGGTTATGATGCCGTAATGACTACGCAATTGGAGAATTGCAATGTTGCAAGTGAAAAGATGCAAAAGAGTTGTCAAGGCAAGATTTTGGAAGCTAGCAGTGGGAATATTTCTAACCAAAGATCTGAGATATTTTATCTGCTAGACTAATTGCGATGCTTTTTGATGAGTAATGGATGGTGTGCTGGATAATGATATAGTTCTTTTTTGTTGGATGTCTATCCGCTGCCAGTTTCTTTTACATGGTTTGAAGAAAAATTATGAAAAAAAATTTCACCATCATACAAAATGAAAATGACCATTCAATTATTTCTTCCTAAAAAATATATTTTGCAAAAAAAAAAATGATCAACCTATTTATTTCTCAGACACTAGCCAAGCATTCTTTTTTTTAATATTATATATAGCGATAGCATGAAAAATCCTCAATCTAGGAAAAAGTTAATATTTCTATTTTATCAAAATATCAATTTTTGAATTTTGAAACATTCTATAAGGAGGTGTTTGGTTTGCAAAATTTTTTTTCTTTCATGGATTGTTATTCATGAAAAGTTGAATTCTAAAAATATGATATTTAGGAAAGTGATTTTGGAATGTTTGGTTGATTATGAGAAAGCGATTTAATACAAAATGGCTTGTGTTTGCTTGAGCATCTATTTTTATGAGAAAATTATATAAAATATCTATTATATCTTTAATATAAGAAAAAATTCTATCATATTCTATATATTACTATTGTTTGCAAATAAAAAATAATGATGGTTTAAGATATTTTTGGTTATAAATCATGATGGATGAGGATTTGAGGTGTTGTGATGGAGAAAATGTTCATTATAGTTATAGATTTTTTTGATAGTTTAAAAAAATATTTTTTTAAAAAAAAAATTCAATTTTTTATTTTATAAGAATTTCAAAATTTCATATTCTACATAAATTTTTCTTTTCAACAAAACATGAAAATTATATTCCCATACCAACATCTTTTGTCAATATCTTTCTTTTGAAAACTTCAATCAAATATTTTTTTACTTCTCATTGGCAGGAGTCTCTCTTCTTTACCCAACATGTCTTAAATGCATCAAATCCGCTTTCCACATATTTTGTAAAAAATATTTTTTAAATTTTAAATAAATATTTTTTTTTAATTTTATATCCATCAATCTATCTTCTCCTTCTACCATTTAATTTGCTTAAATCTTTGGCGGAATTCTCTCTCTTACCCTCATTTTTGTTTGCGCCAAAGATTTTTTGATATTTTTTTTTATTATATCATATTTAATCTTTCATATTATTTTGATTATTTGTTAGACCATGTATAAAAATCAAAGAGCACATCATAGAAGATTTGGACATGGATATTTATCCTTTTATTTTTTATATAATATATTTTCATTCATTTTTCTCCACAAACCTTGTCAACAACCAGCCCTTCGGCACCCACGAAAACCAAGCATCCTCGTAGGTAGCATTTAGGTAAGTTTTTATGAATGCAATCCCTACAGTCCCGCTGTGATCTGGACGGCCAAAATCAACCTGCTCCGCTAACCGACCCCATCATACAAGCGGTCCAGATTAATGGATTCTGGACCCAACTAAGCAGCGTTTCTGATGTCCGGTCTGTCTTAAACCAACCCAGCCACAAAAGACCGACCCAGGAAAAAACAAATAAAAACCCTACGCGAGAAATTCCCAAATCTATTGCCTTATTCACGACCCCCTCTCGTCTGTCGTCCGTCTCATTCCATTCCCCAGCGACCATGGAGTACGCCCTCCCCGAAGCCCAGCAGCAGCAGCAGCACCCGCCCCCAGACCACCAGGCCGCCGCCCAGTCCTACGACCCCGCCCAGGCCCAGGCCTACGAGGCCTACTACGCCTCCTACCATCACCCCCATTACGACCCCTCCGCCTACCACCACTCCTACCACCACTACTACCCCCACGACTACTCCGCCTATCAGCACCCCCCGCCCCCCGCCGCCCATCCCGACCCCGTCCCCGTTGCCCACGATCCCTCCCATATCCACCCGCCGCAGCCCCACCACCATCCGGCCGCCATCGCCGCGCCGGCTGGCGGGCATGGGTACCCGCCTCCGCCGGAGCAGCAGCCGCCGGGATCGTCTTCGACGTCGGCGGAGGCCTCGTACCCGATGCCGCCGGGGCTGAACCCCGTGGCGGCCGCCGCCGTGTCGGCGCTGTCCCAGCTGACGCAGTTCGCGGGTACCATGGACGCGGCCGAGCGGGCGATGGCGGGGATGCAGGATAGGTCGTGGCATGGGAAGAACGGGGGGATGATGGGGCATGGTGGGCCGCCGCCGCCGCCCCATCATCCTCATCATCCCCACCACCAGCCCCATCCCCCGCAACTCCAGCCGGTGCAGCACGGGGCGGCCTTGATCAGGCGAGGGGTATGCGCTGTTTGACACTCTTTCCTCTATTGCTCGATTAGGGTTTTTCTAGAGCCAATTGTTAAGTTATTAGATTGGGAGTTATTTCCTATTTTTCTTTTTTCTTTTTCTTTTTCATCTGTTTGGTTTTCCCCCTTTTTTTTTTCTAAAAAAAGGGAAACACGGAATCCGATGCAGACACGAAACTTCCTTAATTCTGTTCAAACTAAACTTCGGGTGCTTCCTGAAGTTGTCTTACTTTATCTTTTATGGTTCTTTAGGAAGATTCTCGTTTAATATTCGAGCAGCCCATTGTCGTACAGAAGTTCTCTTTGAGTAGTTTTTGAATAATGTCTCTCTTTATTTTATTTTATTTATTTTATTTTGCATGAATAGGAAAGGTTTCGTGGTGACTTAAATTTCAGACTTCTGTGGAAGCATGTATTTGCTTGGTGATGGTGGTTTCCATCAAGTCACATGTTTAGATGATTACTTCATAGTGCAACAAATGGTGCATTCAATCCACCAAAACAATCTCTGTCAAGGATATGACCTTTTGGGGGAGTGAGGCACCATATTTCTTTTAGCTTGATCATCTTAAAGTTTGATGATTGATTTCATTGAAGGTGCTGCATGTGCTTGATGCTGACCCCATTCCTTGTGACAGCGTATATGGACCTCCTATAGGTCTTCTGTTTAACTATTCTGCAGCACTTACGGTTCTGCAACTATGTTTGCTATGCTCTTGATCTCCAATTTATTATAGCTTAAGGATGATGAATTGATCTTGTTAGCTTTGGTTACTTGTAGTTCCATATGTATAGCTTGAAGGCTATTGTATTCACTCTCACAATGTTTCTAAAAGTGATGGGATTGTAGTAAAGTGTGAATGGTTGGGCCATTGGTGAAGCTTCTGTTACTAAGGATTGTCTTGCGCTTAGCAGGTAGAGCCAGAGATTAAGGTACTATAATGTACTGTTCCTTGCTTTACATTATGCATCATAGTGGCTGGATACGAGCATGATATAACCATTGGTATGGCCATCTGCTTTTCCACATTTTGCATGTTGTCTGTACCAATCGACTTGAACTAGCATTTCACAATGCTAGCCTTTTACCTTTCCTTGTTTTGTTTTCCTTTTATTTATTTATTTATTTATTATTTTTGGTGATTTGGCTTCCTAGTGCATAACTTGCATGCATGACATGTTTTTTCATGCCACAACATGTTAGCGAATCATGTGGGTCAGCGAACCGGCATGAGCAAATGATACTTGAATCCTTGGATATGCCTTGCCTGTTCACTTTGGCATTCCATTACATTTTAAAGGGCATATGCAACATTTCCCTTGGGCATATCTCATTTCTTTTGTTTATGTTCAGCTAGAGAAGCTTAATATTTATAGGTCATTTGGATGCCCTAGCATGCTATCCCTAGACACCAGGCTTCTGCTTTAGATGTTGCTGGAAAAATTTTGCTAGCGTGAATAGTTGACTAGGGGCATGATCTCCAAAGTAATTGCCTAGTCCTAAATCCAAGGGATTGCAGGATGTCTAGCTTCCTGCCTTCCCCTTTATTTCTTGATTCTCTCACTCTGCCTCCCCTTTGCAGTCCCCTGCGCTAAAAGGCTGTCAGCTAGGCATGCTAATTATATAGCATGGATAGGCATCCAAACACTTTCATTTTTGTCATAATAGATGCTAATAGTGATTTAAATGTATGTCTAAATTTGATCTCATTTCACATCATGGCACACCCTATTTTCAGATAGTATGTTCAAATGATAAAAGCAGTCTTGATTCAGTGTTCAACTATCTTAACTCCCCATTTTTCCCTTCCTCCAATTCACCTCCTCCATTTGAAGTTTCCGAACAAGTGAAGAACTTATCTTGGATGACGGTCTCTGGAAAGATTACCTCTTCTATGTTTTTTAATTGTTGTTTTGAGAAGATTGCATCTTGTTTTCTTTTTTCCGTCTTTTTTGTTTGTGGACCTAGGTATGCTTCTGCAGGTGCTGTGTCTCGGATTATGTTGAAGAAGGCTATGTTGGTTGATTTAACCCAATTTCCTATAATCAGATATGGTAGCATAAAGATGTGAGGTGAGGCAAGTTGGTTGCTTTACATGCTTCTGGTTTTCCTTTGAGTTCCTGATTTCTTGCATTCTTATTTTCACACCTGACTAACATAAAAGGTAGTTAATTTGGTCCTTAGTGTAAGATGGTGCCGCTTTATGTTTTAATATTCAATTATTGATGGGTTGAAGGCTCAAGTCTGATTGAACTTCATATCTGTCAATGATATTAGTTGCAGCATCCTGCACCAGTTCCATTCTTTTATATTAATCCACTTGCTATCGTGATTATTAGTTTTTGTTTGGCCACAAAATGAATTTTTGTTGCATTGGGCCCAAACCTAAATTGGAGCCAAACATGAAGGCATGACCAGGTCTTGCCTGAATGACCAAAAGCGTCCAAAAAGTTATTGCATGGACCCATTGCAACCTGGTTAGCTATTGAGCTGCATGAGGGTCATCATCATCATTATCTGAAAAGAATCTGATTTCGATCCAGGTCTTGCATGACCTGGTCCAGACCTAGCTTGATTGCTAGCCTACCTGTGCTGGATATCCAATTATTGATAAATTTGCACTTCATTTTGCAATTTTTAAGTTTCTATCTTTTAATTCAACTTGTGTTTGGGGGCTAATCAGTAAAGTGGTGCATCTAGCAGTTTCTGAATGGAATATACATGATTTTAAACCATGCGTTGGTAGTTAAAATATTAGAAAAATACCATATAAAAGATAGATCATATTAATTTTGAAGGAGAAAGAAAGAGAATACAACCAAGTTTTACAAGTACAACTGACATGTAAGCTCCAATATATCTGCTTTAGTGGAGGTATATTCTGTTCAAGATTGGCCTCATCTAATTTTGATTTATGAGAGCAATAGCATTTGCCAACCGGAATTTCATTCCTGCAAGTTTCATGTTGAGTGGAAAACCATGTCCTCCTACAAATTTATTGTGTCCTAGGACCTAATTTGAGATTCATTTGAGTTTGGAGACATTGATTTTTGAATGTTATTCTATGTTTTCATGTAGCATGCCACCATTGGAGTTAATTTGTCAAATTTGTCTGGCTGTGGAGGATAACTGAGACATCTTATCATTTTAGCAGATAAACAGGTGTCATGCCTGATACCTGACTCATATTCTGAGAGATTTTGAGGGGTTGCTTGGTTGCTGATCATTAGCAGCACTGTGCTGTTAATATCAGGGACATAGTGTAGCTGTTTTTCATGCAGTAAATGAGGACAGCCAGTGAGAATACCCATTATTGGATTGTTTACCAATTGCGGGTATGGATATAGCAGATTCTCATGATACTTTCAAATAAATATTATGAGAGTCTCCCAAAATCCCTAGTTTATACTCACTTAATTCTCATTTAGTCTTCGATACCAGCAACCAAACTTCCCCTCTATGGTTAGCGTTAGCTTTGACAAGTAGGTTTTTCTACTTCTTTCTTTTCAGATCCTGATAGATGCCTGAAGATTAGATATCAAGAAATGCCTCTGGCATTGAAAATGCTAAGTCCTTTTTCTTTTTACAAAAGGAAAGTTGATTTGGTGCTTTCGTCTCTCTTTACTTGCTCAGTGTTTCACATTGGCTCATTGGATTCGCTTCCTGTTTGAAGTTCCTTCGCCAAAAATAGGTACGAAAATTTCCTTAACTGTTTAATGTTGTAGTTCCTTGATTTTCGATGCCTAAGGTTCCTTCCTGGAAGTTGTTGAAGACCGTGGATAATTTCATCAGGGATTAAAATAATGGTGTTTGGGCCCCTCTCATTTTCTCTAATGTGGATATGCGTTCTACCTTGGGTTCCCTTGAGACATTTTCCATGTTCTCCTCTAAAAACACGTGTGGAATGCTGGAAGATGGAGAGAAAAAGGAGAAACTAAAGATTTCATCATCATCCTGTGTATAATATATTGCAACATCCATATCAATACATGAATTGATTGATGGTGCAGTGGAAATGGAAAATTGGAAGAACAAATAAATGTGGCATAGAACGCATGTTGTAACAGGAAACATTTTAATCCCTGGTTATCCATGGTAACATATGACTCTTGCTCCATATTTGTTAAAGGAACCATGCACTTTTTCTTTTTCTTATATAAAGACGTTTATTTTCTGGATTTATATTGAAAATATAAAGAAATTTTGATCACTTATGTCATGCTTTAGCAGTGGTGAAGTACTGAAGTTTCAAGATGTTACTATAGTCTTCAAAAAATCCTCATTTATTTCTAGTATGCAACAATATAGACTTTGATACCAGTGCTGGACAAAATTTTCTCCAAAACTACGGAAGTAAATTTTTGACAAAATATAAGCTCAGGCACTTGGAAGCATCCTTCTCATTAGCATTGAGAGGCTGAGCAACTTTTTCCCCTACTGTGCTGAGGATTTTCACTAAATTGACATGGATTATCACTTTTGGCAGGTTAGTTATTCATAGCAGTTTAAAATATTGAAACAGGGTTAAGGATTTTAAAGGACTATTTTTTAAGACTTGCAATTGCAAAAATGAACATAAAAATCTGTGAGCATTTGGACATGCATGGTTATGATTATTAGCAAAACAGAATACTGAAATTACTTGTGACAAAATGATTATATTTTTCTGATGATATACAATTACAAAAATAAATGCATCGATGTTTTTAAGCATGTGGACATGTAGGACTATGTAATAAGCAAAATAGAACGCTGCAAGTTCTTGTTACATTTAGTACACCGAGACATCTTGCTGAATGCATACTTAAAAAGCATGTGGGATAAATACTGTAGAGTGCATAAGCTTATAAATATGGTTCAGATTTTATCTTCTCAGCTACTGTAAGATACGTTTTTCCGTATTTCCTTGAACAGAAGAATTGCTAGGTTTGTCTAGGTGCTGTAACTTAAGATACATATGGATGCATGTAGGCGTGTTTATGCTTGCTTGCCAAGGCAAAGCTGGGTCGTCTCAATGTAAATTGTATCATTAATTTTTGGACAATATCATTCTTCCATTCTCCCTCTTTCCTTTAGAGGTTGACAAAGCTTTTGATTGCATTATAATTGTGAAGTCCCACCCACCCCAAAACAAAAGTTGCATACTGCATGTTTTCTTTATGAGGGGTGCTTTATAATGCATTTTATGTATGACTTTGGTCCTGTCTTTTATAACTTTGATTATGACATTGACTTGCACCTTGCTTGAACAGATGTTTCACAAAACATCAAGTTTTTTCTTGGAGTGCTTAATGCTTATAATACATGCTAGCCCCCATTGTAGGTGATTTTTGCAAGGGATAACTTGCCTTGGTTGATGCGAGAATGTCATAGGAAGGATGACCTAGCATTCCATGGCTAATTTTTATCATGCGGGAATTACTTTAAATGCAAAATTGACATTGTAGATGCAAGTGTTATTTCTAGGAATTTAAGATTTGAAGTTTTGAGTGGAGTTTAATGGACCTCGGTAAAGGATTGATTGTGCTGAAATTTTGTAGCAAAAGTAAGATCTTGCAACCAAAGGTTTAATTAAACTTTTGAGAATATCTAGTTCATCGTTGATTGCTTAGCTTTTCTCTTGATCAATCCACAATCTCAGTATCAGGTACAGTACTGTTACATTACCAATACCAGCATGTTATTGGTTTGATATGATACAGTCGGTACGATATGGTACACATCCTAAACTGAGATAGCTCTTGATCCTTTTTCCTTACTTTATGGTAACCCACGAAATCATGCGGTGCATGTCGGTATGATATGGTACACACCCTGATATTGGACAATACCGGGCAATATGGGATGGTTTCTCTCCATTCAGACCGGTATAGACTAGTTTGACTCATACCGAACCAAACCTTAGTACCATACTTATCCTTTATTGGTATGGTACGATATGGTCGATACGAGTCAGCATGGCCAACCTTGCTCTTGACACTCAAGGAATTTTCCTTTAGAAGTATATGCCTTGGTATGCAAGGTTCATTTCCCCTCATTCCTTCTCTATGGTATCTTTGTCATGCTTGAAGTCATCTTGAGGCGTGCATTATTCCTTTTTTATGGTATCTTTGTCATGCTTGAAGTCATCTTGAGGCACGCATGCTCAATTATCAGTGCAGTTGGTTATCAGATGAAACACTTGTTTACTCCTATGAGATGACTTTGTCTCACTCCAACATGGTAGGGCCTACTCATGGATATGGGGTGGGGGAGACTTGGAGGACCATGTAGCTTGCCATTTCATTGAATCTTCACAATAAGGGGTAAAGTAGCACTCTAGCAAATAAGCCCAAGACACAAAAACTCATTCCATTTATATATTGAGAGAAAGAAAACGATAAAAGAACAGACATGTGCTTTTTCTACCATAATCGTAGCAATTACCATTGACTGTATCCTCATCCAAAATTTTAAGTGTTGGCTGAAACCAAACCATTTTATTCAAAACAGATTGGTTTTGGTTAATTTTGGCTGGAACTAACCGGTTCCGGTCTAGTTTAGTGGTTAATCTAGTTTCTGCTGAAACTGACTGAAAGCAATTTTAAATGGACTTTACTGTTTTTTACTTTAATATCTCCTATCATATTTAGTTCGTTTCTTTGTATAGGCTATATGGTATAAGTTTGGGATTGTTTTTCTTTCTTTTCTTGAGTTACATGTGGGAATAGATAATAAACATGATGATTGACAGGCCAAGAATTCCAAAATGACCGTTATTATAGTACTTTATGGAGACTAACTTCAACAACTACAAGATATTTCAAGGGGATTATTTTTTATTTAAAATATGGATGACATTCTGTAACCCCATGAATTTAATTAAATAGTCACTTAATTTTAAAAATATGAGAAAGAAATGCCCAAAATTCAATTTGCTTGTTGGTTTTATGAAAAAAAATGAAAAGAATATTGAACGAACTAGGTACCAAAAGCTTCATAGTTGCTAAATACAGTGAATTTTTAGTTAATGAAGTGCAACAAGTAAATAATATGGGTGTGCGTGTGTAATGAAAAATATTAGTGTGGTCGAATTTCACCTATATGCAATATTTGTTTCAGCGTAAGTCAAAATTACAAAAATAAATAAGCTGACATAAAATGCTCCAAAGTGTTATAAAGTAACTTCTCTTGGCCTCTTGTTTTTTTTTGTTTTGAATTTGTAAGAAATTTGTGAACTTTTTTTAATTGAGACTCTAAAACTTGGAGCGAATCATCCAAAACCACCAAACTTGCAACAAAAATTCCATGGGGCCGGTCAAAATTGAAACTAAAACCAAAACCAAGTTTTCAAACCTTGTCAGCAAACTACCTCATTACAAATAAAATTTCAGACATTTTTTGTTGTTTATGTTTTCCATGTTCAACTATTTTTTATAACTTTAAAAATTATTGAATACAAAAGATTGCTGCTCTTTATGACTGGCATATCTGTGAATTTGACAATGTATGCAAAAAGTCAAGGTATTGACTCATATTTTCTGTTGATTCATTAAATTTCTTTGCAAGAAATCTAGTGAATTTATTATTGTCTGCTTAATCTTGAACTTTTGTTCCTTATATCCATGAACTTTTACTGGGCACTGTAAAACGATCTTATGTCAGAAAGTATAATTTCAATTAATAAGAAAAAACATATGCAGTTTTGAACCTTATATTTTTCATTTGTTGGTTGATCCCTGAATAAAGGTTCTTCTTCCTTTTATTTTTTAACTTCAAATCATGCCAATTTAGCTTAACTTTTGTATAATAAGTGGAAATTGATCCACAAAGGAATGGAGTTACATTCAATCTATCATTGCAAGATGAGTTTCTTCAATTAAACTTGATTGGGATACACCCCAGGAATATGCATAAACATGTATGTGCATAGTCTGTACATTAGTTCTTTCCTCAACATGTATTGCCGCATGTTGTAGCATTATGATTTTCTACTGGTCATTGCTAGACATGCATTTGAACCCAAGACAGGCACACCCAGTATCATGGGCTATTTTGTAATGCTGTATGTAGTGGTTGATACTTTGGATGTTTCAGGACCTGATTTATCATCAGGTGATGAACAATGTGGATCTTTTCGGATTTCTTAAGAGGACTATAGATGTGTTGTATGTTCTTTGTTGCAGTTTTCAGCTTCAGCTTGCCATTTCGAGTGTGAATGGAAAATTCATTTATTGACATTGGTGTGATGTGCTGATAAGTTTTAATGGTGCTTATTTTAAAGATTCAGAATGCAAATTTTCCTGTTATCTTCAAAAACAGTTGAAAAATTCAGTTGCATACTTAATGAGGACCAATCTCGAGAGGATTCCATTATTCTATTTTTTGTTAATCATCTGTTTGTTTTTCCATTTTTATTATTAAATGAAATGGCTTAGTGATATCTGTTTCAAAGAAGAAATGCTTGTTCCATATATTATACCTTAACTATATCTTCCTGTATGTGGTCATACAATGAAATGCTTCCTTAGTTGATAGAAGAAACTTCCTTTGCCTAAGAAATCTTTTGTAAACTATCTCGATGGTTTACACTCTCTTTCCTTTTTCATATTTGTTTTGCTGATTCCTTTGTATGCTGATAAGAGACCTAAGCCCTATTCTGGATTGCTTTTTGAAGGCGACAAAAGTCCTTCCAAAAGTTGAGAAACCTCTACTTGGCAAAAGCTCCAATTTGGAGCTTCTCTTGTAAGGTGCTTTCTAAAGCCCATCGGAAAGCTGTTTGTGCGACCAAAATATCCCTCACCCAAAACAATCACAATATTTATTATAATATTTGGATTAAAATAACATATATAAATGATAGATTAACAGTACTTTACATTATATTAATGTAAAAATAATATTATAATATATAATAGATTAATATGTAATAATAATAGTAATTGCAATACTTTTTATCAACCTTTTGTATTATAATTATTAACTAACAATGGATACATTATATTATATTATATTATATTATATGATTAAATATAATATAACAATAATATATTATTATAATTTATTATTATATCATATTATTTTATTTTATGACACTATACTGTACAATATTATATTACATTATACTATTATGTGTTATGTTGTATTATAGCATATTATACTATTTGAAATAAAAAAAATAGTAAATTAAAAATACTTTATAATAACGGCTCTTGATGGTACAAAGAGCTAAAAAATTGAAAGCACTATGCAACATCCTTTTTGTCATTTTGTCATACTAAAAGCACTTTCTTAGCTTGGTTATGAAACAAGTGATAGAGTTCCAAAATACTTTAGAAATGTTGTAGCCAAAGGGCAAAACAGTTTTTTTATTTTTGTCAAGAGCTCTACTTCCAAAAACTTTACTAACAAAAGCTCTACTACTAATAGCGATCTCAAAAAGGGCCATAGTCTTTGCCTCTTGAAATGCTAATCTAATAATCCAAACATGGCAGCCACCTATTCCTCCATTTCCGCACTTCTTTTTTTGGTGTATATTCATGATTTTCTATTTCCTTGGATTTAGTTTTCTTATGAGAGATAATTTCACTGCATAAAGGAATGGGTTAAGAGTTCTAAAAGTGCATGCATTTTATTTCAACCATATCATATTCTAACCAAAATGTTAATATCTGATGTGCTTGATTGCATGTCACATCCATTTTTGATTCTCATATCAATCCTGTCCTGCTCCTGGCGATGTTCTATTGTTTTTTTCTCTCTCTCTCTCTTCGGCTAGTCATCAAAGTTTTATTTATCAGCTTTTTTTTTTTTTTACTGTGGTTATTCATGCCCACTCTGATTGATACTGTGAACATTTTAGGTTTTCGCTCCCATTCTCATACTTATTTGTTATTTCTAATACCGGGTATCAAATTTGGATTGCCAGTCTTATAACAACTTCGATAGTAGATAATGGTTTCAAACATCTCTTTCCAGGTGAATTTCCAACTTTTGGCTTGGTTTGGTGTTTGTACTGTAGAAAAATTGTATTGTAGATATTGTGCTTGGTCTGATTGTGGATCACGTTCTAGAAAAGCTAGGTTGACCTGCTTGTTGGCAAGGTTTGAAGTACCATGGTGTACGCAGCTGTGCCACTCATATATAGGCATGGTATCTATTGCTGTGTGCCCTGCAGCATTGATTTAGTTGTCGATTTTAAGGTGGTGTCGCATGGTATATACTGCTACATACCTTTTGTATGCCTTGGTATGAGTATGTACGATGATACGGCACACTTCAAAGTTTGCTTGTTGATGCCTTTGGAACAGATTTAAATTCTCTCATGGTAGACTATCGTGACCTTGATTGCTGTAGCTTAAGGTGAGGGAAGCCACTTGTGAAGTCCCTCTCAGACCAGTTCTTGTTGCAATTCTTTTTTTTGTTTCGGTAATACATCACTTGTCCGTCATCAAATTTTAAAACTTTTGGAGCCTTGATGCAGGGTGGCAGTAGTTCTCCATACAGGGGTGGTGGAAGAAGGGGTGGTGGGCCTTCTAGAGGTGGTGGTGATGGCCGAGGCAATTTTGGCCACCGCCCTCCAAGGCAAGATGTTGGAGCAGCTGCTCTTGTCCGTGGTAGAGGACGGGGACGAGGACGAATGGGCAGGGGTGGGAACAGGCGATTCCAGCAGTCTGCTCCTGACTCACATCAACCTAATGCTGCACCAGCATCAGTCACAGAACCTTCATCAGTAGCAGAAATAGAGCAAGGACCAGGACAGGTACCATCACAGGCTGATGCACCAGCTGCAGTGCCAGCTCCCATGCTAGCAAGGCATTCTCTTCTCCCTATCGCCTGGTGCGATATCTGTAGGGTGGACTGCAACAGCTTGGAAATTCTGGAGCAACACAAGAATGGCAAGCGGCACAAGAGAACCGTGCAGAGAGTTCAAGAGATACAGGCTCAACAGAAACTCATGGCTGACTTACAAGCAAAGGTCCCTGTGAAGCCTGAGATAGTCCTCCAAAAGGCTGAAGAAAACAAGCCTGCTGAAGTGATTGAAGTAAAAAAAGCTTCTACTTCATCAGAAAACATACAATCTGCTGTCCTGCCCAATCAAACTGGTGAAGTGAATAAAGCCTCTGCTGCATCTGAAAACATGACAGCTGCAGACTTTTCTAACCAAGTTATTGAAACAAGTAAGGCCTCTGCTTCATCAGAAAAATTGCCAGATGCAACTGTGACAGTGGAGCAAAAAACGGAATTTGGGATGCAAAGCAACAATGTTGATGGACAATCTGAGCGTGCAAAGGAAGGGGAAGCAGGAATTGAGGCAGTGCCGTTAGATGCACTGCATGCCGAAGCACCACAAATGGAGGGGCACACAAGGAGGCCAAGGATGGATGGCTATGATAGGTATGAAAGGAGGCGTGGTCCAAAGCGAAAGATGATGAGGTTTGGTAGAGGTGGGAAGCGGTTGAGGAGCTTTGAAGCTGTGCGGAGAAAATGTCCTGAGCGTCCCAGGGAGCAGCCCAGGGTGTGTACATTGTGCAACGTAACGTGTGACACTTCAGCTGTATTTGAGTGCCACTTGTCCGGGAAAAAACATCTTTCCCGGATCAAGCGGTTCCAAGGTCAAGATACTGTTTATGGCCCCATCAGTGTCTATATTCCTCCAAATCAACCAACGACCTATTCACATCAAGCTCCAGAGCCATTGTTCTATGGCCTTAAAAGTCACGAGATGCTCCAGCAGGAGGCTTATGGGCTTCAAGGTCTGCAAGTAGAAGGTTATGGGCTTCAACCGGGTAATCAGGCCAAACAAGCTACAGAAGCTGAAGGTCCAGGTCTGGTGTCTCAGGCTGGGCAAAGTGTGGAACGTCCGGATACTGAAATCCCTAGAGATGGGTCCCTGGAAGCTGTAACCATGAATATTCAAGGGCAAAGTGCTGCTACCGAGTTCCAAGAAAAGGAACCTACTGAGTTGCTTCCTGCTGTTTCTGAGTTTGAAGAAAAGGAACCTAGTCAATCACTTATGGTTTCGGAGACTGCTGATATGCAAGAGGGTGCTGCTTTCCCAGCTACTGAAGATGTGGTACTCTTCCAGCATATGGGGCGGCCCTTCGTGATAATGTTGTTCTGCCTGGACTTGATGCCAGAGATGAGGAGCCAATGCTAAAGAACCTGGCAGTGGGGTTGACACGGCTTCCCAGTGAACTGCTAGGAATGCTTGGGTCCATCCGGTTTCTCCATCTGGTCAATCTTTTGTGCTTTATTAGGTTTTTATGGATAATCATTGGCTGAAACTAGGAAGCTTTATCAAATTTTATGACTGTACAATTGGTCAATGGATCCTGTTCAGGGTCGTAGATCTGATGATTAGAAGAATTATCAAACTGTATAAGCAGGATCTTGGTTCTTGGTTGGTTATCTTCATAATATTCCTGATAAGTTGGTGCATGACTTTAACATGGGATTTGCCCTTTTTGGGATGCTTTGCTTTAATCTACACATAGATAACAAACAAAGTGGCTACCTCTAGCAAATTCTAGATTGATCCTATATCTTTACATATGCATTTCATGGATTTCTTTTTCTGAAAGTAGCAGAAAATTGTGCGACTCAAGATCATCACACCATTAAAACTGATGGTATGCCTGAGTGGCATGCAGCTTTTGAAGTACCTAGGTGTTCTGCTTAGTGTAACTAGCTTGACCCTGAGCTTGAAATGATAATGTGTTTGCTTTAGAAAATTTTGTAATTGGTACTCATCAAATGATGAGAAATGTTTGTGGGCCGAAGGGAGGGCACAGTCAGGACAAGAGACTTTAAGATTTTTTTTTTTTAATATAATTTAAGCTGCTTTTTAAAGTGTTGCTAGAGTGCAGCTGTTATACCATGGAATCTTTTCAGGAAGCAAATCATAATGGTTGATTTTGGAGATTGCTATTTGAGTTTCGGTTATTTTAGCCTGGACTGAGCAGGATGGTTGCTGTGCAGCCAACTTAGAAGAGAATTTGTTTGAATGGAATATTGGTACTTTCATCGATGCAGCAAGTCACACAGGCGACGAACCTACCGGACATGCTTCGTTTATGGGTGAACCACCCTTGGTTTAGTTCAAAATGGAGCATAATTCCTCCAGTAACATAACATATAGTCTCAGTATCTTCAAAGCGTAGTAGTTTTACCTGCCCTGACTTGGCAATCCAGAAGCCAGCAAGTTCGTGAGTTGGTAGCCTTCACATTAATGCATCAGATTAATTATTTACCACAACTTAAGCATATTGTACTTTATGCAATGTCATTGAGGGCATTTTACATGATGTGATTACGAAGTATTCTGGATTGAATTCTTGCACCCAGAAGGAAATTAAATTCACACTCTAGATTGATGACCTGGTTAATATTTCTTCATGATTAATTGTTCTATCTCCCAGTTGAGTGCTACCAAAGATTGTTTACATCCCCAGGTTTAGGGAACTAAAAAGCCACCATGTGTGCTAGCTAAATACTAGTTTGTGTTTCGTGGACGTCGTCTCGTATAAAAGCACTTTAAGGTCTGTTAGATGTTAGATCTTGTTGCTCTACTGCTTCAACAAGGCCAAAGATTTAGTGATCGGCCCCATGATCTGAAATCTTGAGTGATGTTTGGGAGTTTACATGGTTCAGATGCCAGATATTTTAAGATAGCATCGTTAATTTCTTTTCCTCGAAATCTTTTATGAGAATCTCATGACGGTAGTTCAAAGAATCGGTTCTCACACTAACCGGCTTGAAATATTCTGCTTTGGCTCATTGCAAGTTTATTCCGGGTAATTCTCAGCGAAAGTTATAAAGTTTCTTTTAAATGGCAAGATTAATTATTAACTTGAAATTCTCTTTTTTTTTTTTTAGTTTTTATTTATTCATTTGTAGTTATGCTACGTGCTAAAATAAAACAAATATACCCATGATGTTTATGAAGTGGTTCAAAAAATTTTCAAAGAGATGCTTTGCTATGATTAGCGCATGAAAAAATAATTATTTTTTGAAAAAAATAATTTTTTAAATATTATGCAAAAATAATATCGATCTTTTTTTTTAAAACTAAGGTCATTACAATGAAGGTCTAATTTAATCAAAGAACATAAAGTGATAGTAGACAATAGTCTTACTATACCCGTGGTATGCTAGGAGTGTATCGGTTGGGTTGGTCTACAATTTAATAAATCTGAAGATTTTGAATCTAACTTTTATTTGTCACTAATCCATTGAAGCACCGACTTATGTTTAGATTTGGATAATAAAAATATGAATCAAATTTTGATTGGATGGAAGTGATTCATATACCTATCAAATATCAAATATTGCATCTTAAAAAATTACCTAATCTGAAGAATTTATGATTTGAAAAATTTATTAATAAAATATCTTGGAAGTGATTCATATATCTATCAAATATCAAACAATACATCTTAAAAATTTAGCTAATCCGAAGAATTTATGATTTGAAAAATTTATTAATACAACATCTTACATATGCTACAAAACTTAAATCATGAATAATACATACTGGATGGTTAACCATATAACAATAATAAATTAAAAATTAAAAAAAAAAGATACATAAGACTTCAAGTATTAGTACCTAAATAATGGATTAAAACGTGATATGTTTTAACCTAACATGAAAGATATATATAAATTAAACTAATGTTATATATGCGTAAATATGTATATAATATTGATATATGTATGTCCACATGATCGACCACCGCGCAAATGTTAAAGGTCCTCACTCATCCGCCTTCACATTCTCGGAGGGAAGGAAGGTCAATGCCGCACGAAAGATATATCCCCGACCCATCACCATCAGGGTATGGATTCAAGGCCAGCCCGAGCCCGAGCCCGAGCCCGAGCCGAGCGGTGCCATATAGATATTCCTGAGATTTGAGAGCATACCTCCGAAAGCGGAGGCGTTGCCGTGGCCGGGGTCTTTCCTCTCCTCTCGGCAAGCAAACGTCCGTTTCTAGTCGGATTACGATATCCCAGCGTTATTCCATGGCCGACCCCTCCGACGATCTCGACCAACTCCTGGACAGTATGCTTCTATTCTCTCCCTCGGTCTTCCCCTTCTCCCTTAGTACCCACTCTCCTTTATCCGTTCTCTCTTCTTTATTCCAGGCGCTTTGGACGACTTCACCAAGCTCGACCTTACTCCCTCTCCAAGGTTTTCCCTATTTCTTCCATCCAATTCCAATCTTTAATTGGTCTGATTGTATTCCTATCTATAATCAGGATCGGTGGTGTTGGAGATGGGAAAGGAGGAGGAGGAGGAGGTGGTGGGGGAGAGGGAAGGGCTTCTATGCCTCCTTCTTCTTCGGTACAGGGATTGGGGATGGGGTTGCCGGACCTGAAGGCGAGGGGGAAGGGGAAGCAGCGGGCTCCTCCCAAGGGATCCCACGCCTCCGAGGCGCTCGAGAAATTGACTCAGCAGACTCGCGAGGCCGTACGGGGGCTGGAGTCGGCCACCGCCGCGGTCCCGAGAAGCGAGGATGGGTTGGATAAGGAGGCCATGGTTGAGGACTTTGTCAAGCAGTTCGAGGAGCTCGCTGGATCTCAGGTCTGGGTCATGTTTTGTTTGTTAGTTTGTTTCTTAATAGATTAATTTCTCGGGATGTTTGGTTTCTGGTAATTGGGAAGTCTTTTACATCAAGAAGAAAGTAGATTTTGTGCCTTTTATATTTATTTATTTGATTTATCTAGTCTTTATGATGGTGTTCTGGTGGTGTATGAGGTGGATTAGATTAAGGGAGCTACTCGGTGAGGTGGAACCAATGTATGTTTCGAATTCAGTACTAGTTCCATCTAATTATATAGGTTGGTTTCGGCTTATATACGATAGCAATTGGAGCTGGAGACGTTAGTTTTTGGTTTTGAATTAACTAATGGTTAATTTTAGCATAAGTTGTTTATGAAACTCTAGTTGATGATGTTTTCTTTTGTATTGGAAGGAAAACGTTTCCTAGAGCCAGAACGGTATACCCAGCAAATTTTCCTCTCCTGGCAGTTGAGTTAGTTAATATGAGATTGTTTTTCTTTTCCCTCATCAATGATAACGATGGGATGGCAATATAATTGCAAAGAAGTGTTACTAGTATCAACCTACAATTATCTGGGCTTCATTAGGTCTTTCAAGCCAAATTAAGGTTTTTAAGTAACTCCAATTCTCTCTCTCTCTCTCTCTCTGAGTTAATATGTAACTCCAATCCTCAGGAAACTCTGAGCACACTTTTAATTATAGTGCCATAGAAAGGACGTAGTCATGAGAAGATTGACAAGGTATATATGAAACAAGTATGCATCAACGGACAAAAATGATCTAAGGCGAGCTGACATCAAGAGTACATGTTGGTCTATCAGAATTTCTGATCTTTGGGTCCGCAACTACATGCATGATCTTGAGAAAAACGAAGTTTATGGATTACTGGTTTGAGTCTAACATGGCGCGAATATCTACAGTGACTACAAGTTTATAAAGGAAAAGATATGCTAATTAGTAGAAATGAAGCTCTTGATACTGATATAGTTATTGCTATATGATTCCTGACATCTTTGATCTAACAAATAAGCTCTATGACTATTCTAGGCATCCTTAAGAGTCTTTGCTTGCTGGGAAGAGGTGATATCAGCATATGAATGAGATTGAGTGTATCCTATGGGTGCTTGGCGGGAAGGTATGTAGCAGCATCTTCGCCAGCATGAGGATTTATTGAGACAAAATAGAGATCATAACATCAGATAGCTTAGATCTTGGGACTTGGAAGTCAATAAACCATTAACTTCATGCAGGCTGGGAACCTCCAGCCAATATCTAAGGTGAGACTAGCACCTAAGATGATAACCTTTGCTTTGGGCAAGTACTACTTTGATGATTTTGAGCCCTACGATGAACCAACACAGACTGGAGGATTGATTAATGAGGTCTTGTTACTGTGGGATAGGAGTGGATTTTCAGCATTACCACGAGCATTATACCCTGACAAGCTTTTTAATTAGTCAAATAATGTCAAGTATTTCATGATGGGATAAAATACCAATATTCTAATATTTTAACTTTAAATTGGCAAGAAATATACAACCAAATTGCTTACATTATGCCCAATAGGACTGGTATTTGTACGAAGGCAATGCTTAAATGGTGGTGGATATTTCACACGTATGGAACTTTCAGGGTGTTAAAAATATCTGGAGCTTCATTTTTATGAAAGAGGTGAATCTTTTATTTTTAAAAGATGAACAGATAAACCATGAGTTGAACTGTTAGAAGTATATAAGATCAAGTATGAAACATAGAATATTTCATAGTCCCCCCCCCCCCCCCCCCCACCTCGTTCTTCTGTTGCAGGCCTGCTGTAATCCAATGCTTCAGCTGGATTTTGTCTTGGGTCTTTCAAGGAATTGATGAGGCTTGAATTCTAACTTTATTGTTGTGTAATCTTCAAAGTGTATGTTTCATTTCTTTTAAGTGGCCTGCTGAAGCAACACTTTTTATAGTATTCAAACAGGTCATAATGTCCCAAAACCAGCATATTTGATTTTTTTTATGATTTTCATGAGCAAAATTTTCCATTTCTGTAGAGGCAAATGGAACAGTGCCAATTCTTTAGTGCTTAAAAAATTCCAGATTACTTATCTGGGATAGCATTATGCTTCAAGATGCTATTTATAATTGGTTGAATGCCAATTAACTTCTGGTACTTTAAAGATGGTTGACAAGACAGGCACTGTTTGCTACAGTGAATATGACAGTGACAACTGACAAATATTCCCTGATCTAATGGGAATGATACTACTCATGCAATTAATATAACTTCAGTCAAGTTCAACCAACAAATCTTAAAGCAGAATGAATTGACAACAGTATCGAGACTTCAGTGCCCTTTCATTGTTTTAGATTGCACCAGCAAATATTTAGTAGTTACATTTTATATGTTCATTTAGATGTATCCATGATTGTCTAATTATATAGCAAACTACATTCCTTCTGATGGGCTTTTGCTTTGAGGTGTTACTCTGCCAACAAGGATGAGAATGAATATTTGAAGATTAATTAAAGATTTGTGTTGCTTTAGGCAGTTCTACATCTTAGTTGGAAATTGGATAGGATATTTTGGGATCATCATGGAGATGGAAAAGTTTACTCGTCTGTTTTTATGTTTTCTGGGTCAGAGACTTGTCATGGCAAGTTATTACTTGAACTCAACTATCCTGCGTTAATATGCACGGCACCATGGATTGATAAGTAACAAGCATGGCAAAAGAAACCTCACACACCTGATTTTGAAATGTCATATTCTATACCACAGTTACAGTGATAGCATATGTGATGAGTAGAGGGTGTAGATTATATAATTAAAGCATTATTTTCTTACCTATAATCATCCAATTAGTCATTTCTTGTTTAACATCAATAGAAAAGGGAATATCTTGCCTTTAAATAAAAGAAATGTACTCCATAGCCTCCAGAGAAATGGTATTTACTTGTAGCACTATTATTCTGTTTGAATGAAAGATTCCCTTTTGGATGTGGAGGTTTTTCATTTTTTTATTCTTTCCAGGTTAGGCTGTGCAGCATTCCTTTGATTTCTTGAGTCTTTCTAACTTATTGGTATATTGGCTTGAAATTATCATGTTTCTGACACATTGATTTTCCCGTTATATAGGACATGGAATCTATTGTTGAAACTATGATGCAACAACTTTTGTCTAAGGATATTCTCCATGAACCTATGAAGGAAATTGGAGAAAGATATCCAAAGTGGTTGGAGGAGCACAAAAGTAGATTGACCCAGGAAGAATACGATCACTATCATTGCCAATATGAACTCATACTAAAGCTGAATGATGTTTATGACAATGAGCCTAACAATTTCTCTAAGATTGTTGATCTCATGCAGAAAATGCAGGAATGTGGCCAACCTCCCAATGATATTGTTCAAGAGCTTGCTCCTGATCTTGATCTAAACAATCTGGGCCAAATGTGAGTGCTATTCTAAATTCCGACTACATAGCATTCTAATATACATGTTCATAGCACCAGAAAATATCTATTTTGGCCTTTTTCTTGATAAAATATTAGGATATTTTTACCCATAACACAGGCTCTAAAGTACTGGCTAAACCTTTCTGGTCCTAGATATTGGTTATGGATGGAAATGTGATGCACCTTTTTTTTTTTCCCTTTTATATCCACTTTTATATGTGTCATAGATCAGATTAAGATTCTTTCTTGATCTTGGACATGTGCGTTGCTCCTGTATTTCTGTGGGTTGCATATATACTGGCATCATTCTAAAGGACTGACTTAACATGTTGAGATGATATGAATATGCACGATGGAGATTCAAAGAGGCTGTGGAAGTAGAAGGCTTGTGTTGAACTGCATTTCTATTAGAAAGAGCAGAATTAGATTCAAGCAAGTAGAAGAAGTTAGGAGGAGCACCTTTACGGTAGGAGCACCTTTAAGATGGGTTTGAACAAGCCAGAGGGACCTGATGAATCATAGGTGGATTCCAGTTTGGAGAACTAGAAAAGCATGAAGATACCAAAAGCGGCTTGTTGTGGCCAAAGGCTTATGGCTCGGCATGTGAGGTATTGTTCATTCTGATCTATGGACCTCACGATTTTATCTTTCAAAAGATATCTCACGTGAGAAAAATGGTCTCTTTCTGTATAATCTAGAGTCTCTTTTGATTCATTATCAATGTGGGACTAATGATGTCCTCCTTTCTACACCACAACATAGCCCTCCAATCAAAGGGGAGTTTGTATATGGATGGAAGATGCCCTCCTTATTTTTACCACAGATCGGTGTACGAACGGAAAGAGCCCCACAGTTGCAGGGGTGGCCCCCTACTTGGTGTACCATTATTGCGGTCAAGGGATTATGGCTCGGCACGTGAGGTATTGTCCGTTCTGACCCATGGACCTCACGGTTGTCCTTCAAAAAGTGCCTCACGTGAAAAGGATGTCCCTTCCTATATAAGCCAAAGTCTTCGACTTACAACCAATATGGGACTAATGATGTCCTCCATTCTATACCACAACACGGCTTGTACAGGTCTGAAGCTAGGGTATGTGGAGCTAGCTTTTTTTTAAGAACTTTGTACGTAATAGTTGCAAATTATGTATTAGGATTAATAGGTAATTAGATGAGGGAACTATAGTCATCTAAATTCTTAACGAATCAATATCTGAATATTATCAGTTGGATTAGAAGTAATGCTCATATCTCAAGTTATGCTGTTGTGCATCGTTTTGACTGATCGATTGCCATCCAATATATCTGTTACATCAGAGGACAGGGTATATATCAACATTAGTTTAACAAAGTTACTTTTGTTGGTCAAACCATTTGAAAGAGATAGACCATAGACCATGTTCTGCATCTACCACCGAGCTTTGACTAATACAGGATTGCTGTAAAACATCTCCTTACATCACCAATTATGCATGTCCTTGATGAAATCTTATGTTTGTCTCAGACGGGTCACTTGATATGCATCTCATTATTTTGCCAACAATCTGCTTAGGATTTTCATGTGTTGCTTTTGGAATTGCATATTTGTGAATTTTAATGTGGTCTCTTTGTGCCTTTCATTTGCAGATCCCCGGAGATGCTCCAGTCGGCATCCAATTGTTGTATAATGTAAATTGGGCATCGTCCCTCAGTCTATCAAACTTTTTGCTCTTCTTCCCTTGGGATGTTGAACAAAAGTTTTTTACTTTAACGTCTGGTATCCTCTTCCATTCTTTCACGTGAAAAATTTTATCAGCGTAGCTTACTTAACCATGTTAATATTTCAAGTTTGTAGTCTTTTCGGGGTTTGTAATGCCCCATTTGAGTTGCTTGCTACATTGTAACATGTGACAAAACATCGAAAGAGGAAAAGCTCGACATCCAATTGTCGGACTGTTCAGAACCAACAGATGGATACCGTGGAACCAAATAATAGTCTGTTATTTTATTGCATGATTTAACAACTATAGATATTACGGGAATCTATATACCGTGTGATGTTGTTAAACAACTTACAAAGTGTATCTGTTATTCCATCGGTCGATCTGTTTTCTTTATTGTGTCGGCACAACAAATCTTTGGAGTTTATCAGAGGGCTGTTCTCAGAAATCTGAGGGGCCGAGCCAGTGCCTTCCATTGACAAAGCTCTTGGCCAGGAAGGGGTGCGCAGTCTCATAATCAAGCTCTCGAGCCCATGCAACACCACGAACGGCTGCGACACCTGGACCCCAGCACTTGTAGACTCCAAAGAAGGCAGTCCTGCAACCAAGGCAAAACAGAGTACTCAGGACTACGCGGTAGACAAAGTAAGGATGCTGATTATTCATCAATGTCGATGACCCTTTAACTCTCAGAGCTCTATTATTTCTCTAAGATGGACACTAAATCTTCTTGAGTTAAAATGTTAGCCGATTATAGTTGTCATAGTAGCTATGATACTGAATGAAAGGAGGAGTTTACTTGCTCTTGTTGCTGGCGTGGTCCCAGTCATCCCACCCGCCTGGGATGACCACATCATCAAAGTAGGTGTAGGCAAAGACGATTCTGGAGTACTGCCCCATGGCGCGCCCCACGTAGAGCTTCCCTGTGCCTGTCACCTTACAGTTCACGAAGGCGAAGCCGGTCTTCTCGCAGGGGGAGTTCCTGTTCTGTGCTGCGATGGATCCAAACCTTTGTGCGATGGAGTTGAGGTGGCAATCCTGCAATATGCTTTGGTCATCATCAGCACCGCAAAAGACTGTAGGACTTGAAAGCAAGATGATTAACCGATTGTTGGAAACTTAATAATTGGGAATGTGGTGTTGGTTCACATACCTTGTACATGGATCTGCCATTGCCAAAGATGAAGTCGATGGATCCCTCGATGTAGCAATCCTCGAAGTAATGCCGCCCGGCATCGTCGCAGAGTGTGTCCTGGGCGCCGTAGAAGCCACAGCCAGAAAAGTAAGCCTTGTCGCCTGAGATGCGGAAGGCTGCAGCTTGCCATCCTTCCATGCCTGGCAATGGTGCTGGAGCTGAGTTCTGTTGGTGGTTCAAGGTGGCGTGAACAAGTAATCTTATTAGCCATTTTCATCTAAACAAGATATGCTTGCTTTCCACTTATCATCGACTAGGAGCACGCTTGTGAAATTTAATAGAAAATAAAGAAGACACTAACTGGAATCATGATCCTTCATAAAAGAAAGAAGACGTAGGGGGCAAGAATTACTGTCCTCGCGAACAAACTTCAGCCTATCGCTCTTTGCCGCTCGGACGAAGCAGAGCAATGATCAGAACAGGGAATATGAGTCACTCACCTTGAAACTGATATTTCTAGCAATGAAATAATTAGCAAAAACAGTTACTGAAGCTGTTTTGTAAGTCCGTAGCTGCTGCCCACTAGGCCCTTTGTCACTGGCACGGTCATGCCACTCGATCACGGTCATGTCTCTCCCTGCACCTTGGAACGTTATGTATGGTTTCGTCGCTGCCACGGTCACCTTCTCTCTAATCCACCATGGAAGAAAAGATTTGCAAGGATAACACAAACAAACTAAGAGCTTGTTTTCGGAAAGAAAAAAAAAAAAGGAAGAAATAAGCAGAACAATGAAGAATTTATTACATGTATCTGCCGGCATTTATCTGTATAATAACACGCTTGTTGTTGTTCTCTGGTATAAAATCGACAGCCTCTTGGACAGATAAGAAATCACCGGAGCCATTTGCGTCGACCACGAGCGCGTATTGGCCGGTTGGCCCAACGTGGTGGTGATGGTGCTTCTTGGTGGTGGAGTTGGACTCGCATGCACTGGTATGTGGTGCGAGAACTAGGAAGGTGAAGAGGAAGAGCGAGGCAAGAATTCCCATGGATGAACAAGATGGTAATAGGAATCTTAAGAGAGAGGAAGAGTAACAGAGGGAGGTAAAGTGACTCTTGGTGCAAATAATGAGCTCTCCAAGATCTAGAGGAATTTAAAGGGAGTAAAGGAAGTGCCAAATGGGAAACGAGAATGAAGCTGCGGCTGACGGTGTTGCCTCGTTGAGAGAATGATAACATCCAGTGGCAGGCATTTATTTCTTTTGGCATGTTGGCCGGCCCAACGGTCAATACTTTTTCTAGTTTTGTGAGCTAGCAAGCTGAGCTGGCAGCCAAACGTGGGGCCCAAAAAATACAAGGATAAGACACGGGGTGGACCATGCAGTCCACAGAGCAGTGTCTGGTTTGAAAACGGCAGCTTCGATCATATTCCCTCCTGAATCATTCGCTCACTTTATGACAACGAGTAACCAAAAAATATAACAAAGTCCATAAATGATTTGACTTAGATTTATAAAGAATTAGAATTAAAGTAGGATAGGAAAGCTAGGGAGGAAAGGCCGGATCCTTTATCCAAGCGGGCTCGATTTTAAAAGGGTCAAAGACTTTTTCTTGCTTTTGTTCTTAGGAGACCCTTTTAGGTTATAGAGTTTAGAACCCAATGCACATAGTCCTAGGAACAAGGGGTGATAGGTAGTGCACGAGAGAAGGAAAAGGTGAAGGGAGGCAACGGTCATCTAAGGAGTGCAGACATGAGATGGGAGGAAGTATGGCGTTTAGTGTTTTGTATGGTAGCAGTGAGATTGGAGCAGAGCGGGGGATCGTCATGGGGTGAGGAATTTTAAATTGCCGTTTGGAACGTTGGGAGGTATCGGAAGAGAATGACAGCGGGGAGAGAAAGGAAATCCCTGTTGGTGGGGCCGGCAGAGACAGGACCAGTGAATGATGTTCTTCACGTGCGAGAGAAACCTCGGAGGCCAAGCTAGCGTAGGGCCCGCATGTTATAACGTTCGGCTTGCTGCGATTGTTTCTAAGCCTGGTGGTCGAGCCGACGCAAAGCCGTACCGAGCATCCAGCGAAATCTGCTATTCCGTAATTTGTCCAGCTTTGCTCTTATATCAAACTATGGGAGGGTATTAGCAATAATAATAATAAACCATTATAACAGAGAATGGTAGTAAATAACATAAATGATGTACTATATATCAAGTATATACAAGAGGTCTAAAAATTTGAATATAAAATCATTATGTTTAGATGAATAGCATAAATATTAAATCCCAAGTCAGTAAGCAACTCAAGTTATTAAGATAATGAACAGCAATTTTTCTGGATTTTTCTTTTTTTTGATATTTTACAACCCACTCCTCCCCAACACCCACCCCCCCCAACCCCTCCCAAAAAAGAGAGAAGTTTTTCAATGGCAATAAATGATATTGAAATAGTAACTATGTTCTAGTATAGACATTGAATAGGCTTAGATGAAATCAGTTGCAAAATATAATTTTGCTTCTAAAGCAGCTCTAACGCTAATCCATTCAAAGGTGGGGGTGGGGGGTGGGAGAAAATGGGGAGGTAGTGGCCCAACCAGATCCATTGAGTTAATGAATGAGCACACAAGTACAGATACAAGAACGTCGAGTAAGAGAATCTCATAATAAGTGGAAACATTACAGCAGTTCAAAGGGGTGGTTCTTGATTTCCTGGAAGCTTGCAAATAAATAGCTTCTCAGTGGTTGCTCCCACTTCATTGCGATGAGGATCCTGACATTGAATCTTTATTATGTCGCATGGAAGGTCTTATATTACTTATCTTCTATCAAGGCATTGCTCAAAGCTAATTGAAAAATCTATCAAGCTGAAACCATGCCTTTTCTATCTTGTTGAGTGATCAAAATTTTAAACCGTATAAAGACATCAATATCTTAATCACATTAGTGAGAGCTTTGTTTTTGGTTGCAAATTTTTTCAAGAATATCTTCATATAATACCATGTTTATCCAAGAATATCTTGTTTCATATTTTTGTTATACAAAGTAGAATGTCTGGGTCTCTCATTAATCCTGCTTAGCCCGGTGACTCCATACTATAGTATCTCATAATCTCAGCCTCATACATTAGAAAGTATTAAAAATAGCAATACAAAAACATTATAACTAATCTCATTTAATTTAAGAAATATGAGAAAAAAAATGAAGAAATAAACCCGACCCTCTATATCACATAAGTCCTATAAATCATACCAATTTCTCCCTGCTATATCGGATGGTCAATCAGTTTGAATAATTAGCTTAAACTGCTTAGATTTGAGAAAACAAGGATTAAAAAAAATTCAAAAGATAAAAATCTTCGGCAAGAGATACAAGCAAAAGCTACGAAACTAAAATTCGTATGGTGCTACCTGTAATACAAAAAAATCACTTTTTAATGAGAAATAAGAATTTTATAATGTAGAAATTTCCCACCACCTGGTTGAGATAATCAATTTAGGTCACAATATACCGCAACCAGAACCTCCTCTTGGACATAAAATGCATGGGTTTCAAGAAAATCGGATGTCCATAAAAAATAAACCTAAAAAAGCCTAAGCTTAAGAAGAGGTTAGTTAGTGCTAAACGTGGTATAACTCAAAATTGTGATTCACATAATTATCAGCACAATAATAACTTTTTCCGGATTTGGATCCTCACTCTTTAATGGTCTACTCCAGCCAGAGTTGGGCCCTCGTCCTCTTGCCACTGCCCTAAACAGAGATTCAAAATAGTGAATGACAGAATGAGTGGCACCATCCGAATAACCCTGGGTGGCACCAATGTATCAGCATTAGTTAGCCTTTTAACATAATAACACGCTCTCTTTTAGTCTTTTCTGTACACAGATGGAAGGCAAAACTAGTGTCATTAGGCTCTTGCGGTATCTTATCCCAACTACCGGCGGCAAATGCAACATCGGCTCTCATGGACGCTCGCAAGACCTCCACCTTCGCCCCTCCTCCGCCCAACTATAAGCTTATCGTGCACAGAGTCTCGGCTCTCTTCCGCTCGAAAGATTAGGGCTAGGGTTTGGACACCGCCGTCGTGCTCCTCCTCCTCCCAAAAGGCAGCCGCGGCGGAACTGGAAGCAGAGCTGCTGCCGAATGCGCGACGCCGGAAGAGCGACCCGAGCTGGTCCGGCGGCTTCAGCCTCGGCGTCGACCTCGGTGCTTCTCGCACCGGCCTCGCCCTCAGCAAAGGCTTCTTCCCTCGCCCCCTCACCGTACTCACTCTCAAATCCTCGTTTTGATCTTTCTTCTTGCTTTATCCCTCCAATTTTAGGGTTTGATTTGGATTGAATTAGGTATTGGAGCTGCGGGGCCAGAAGCTTGAGCTTCGCCTTCTTGAAATTGCCGAACAGAAGGTCCAAATTCATTAAAAAAAAAAAAGAAAAGGTTTCGCAATTGGTACTGATTTCTTCCCTCTCTGTTGATGGTTTTGGCTAGGAGGTCGACGAATTTATAATCGGGCTTCCGAAGTCCCGTGATGGGAAGGAAACACCGCAGTCAAACAAGGTCCGGAGCATGGCAGGAAGGCTTGCAGTTCGAGCTGCAGAGAGGTGAATGATGTGATGGTTAATTTTTTTACGCATTCGTACTTTCATATCCTTTTCTTTTTTCTATCCATGATTATTTTCTTTCCGTTTCTTTTCGAGTGGTAAAACGATGGATATCCATAAACCATTCATAAGAAGAAACAACGAAATGAAGAAAAAAGACTAAATGTGTGATGCCGAGCAACCCTGATGCCTTTAAATGTGGTCCAAACAGAGTTCTTGACGGAACTTGGGACCTTTTTATTGATCATATCTTCAATCACTCATCCCTGTTAGCCTATTGTTTTGCAGGATCTTAGCTCTCTTTAGAGTTCTTTGGAGCGTAGTTTTGACATGTTTTTTTTTTTTTTTCCTCTCTCTCTGTACTCAAAACATTAATTACAGGAACTTGCATGTGTTTTTAACTTTTGATAGAGATCAGAATGATGAGTTTTTTCTTTTTCAAAGTGCAATGCTTCATGGTATAAAGAGATCATTTATGCCATACAAGATATCGTTCGTGTTATTCAACACTTTGATGCAGTGTTGCTCAAATGCTATCCTAGACTGGGAATGTCCTCGCTGCAATGATGAATGCCTTAAAGCATTGCACTTGTCAAAATTATTCTTGAACTAGCTTCTTTCACCTATCTCGATACATCATTCTCTTGTTTAACCTAGGCTTTTGTTGCGGCCAATCTCTTATTGCGTCCATCGCCGGAGAAGAGCACCTACAAAAAAAGTCCGCACTGATCGGATTGTGTCCGACAGGGACTCTCTGATACTTAAATCAATGAGGAGTGGTGAACAGTAGATAGAATATTCAAAGTAGCAGAGTATCAGTCCAGAATTGTCTTACCAAATGCTGTTCATTTACCTTTTTTTATAGATGATTTGTTGGTAACCATCTGTAATGGTTACACACATGGGTCCCGCACGTTCCGGCATTATATGATCGTGAGGTGGGTAGTTATACCCGCCACTAATCATGTTCTGGTCATTACGCACTTCCTGCGCTGGCAGTTTCAAATAAGTCGACTGTATGTCGGTGATAATGATCGTATGTCGGTAGTAGTTGTGGAGATCCGAATGAGCATCGATCGATAACTCTGATATGCCAATGATCATTGGTCTAAGATTAGCTGAATTATCATGGCTAAGTCGGTCGATGGCTGAGGATAGCCAACTGTAGGTTGACCAACTGATTGTTAGTCAGCATTTTGTATCCATGAGGTCGATTTAAAGTCAGAATCGGGGGTCGGTTGAATTGTCCCAACAGTTGCCCCTCACTCCCAAGTTCAAAATAGTCGGACATGCATGTTGTCACGTGATCTGTCATGTTGGACGAAGGAAGTTTGTCACGTGTTGTCTCAAGCCTCGATTCGACGGTAGGCATTAATGATTTTTGAAATATGAGAAGTTTCCAGCTATTTTGTCATTTCGATAACTGTGAGATCATTATTGAGATGTCGTTTCGGAAAAATAATTTGACATCCGGAAAATCCGGACGATTTGATTCTGACTAGTAGATTTTGACCATGTGTCTGGATGTCATGGCT
This sequence comes from Elaeis guineensis, assembly GCF_000442705.2. Taxonomy (NCBI): domain Eukaryota; kingdom Viridiplantae; phylum Streptophyta; class Magnoliopsida; order Arecales; family Arecaceae; genus Elaeis; species Elaeis guineensis. The sequence goes on from NC_025996.2 coordinate 17,149,977, forward strand.
CGGTGTTATTCACGTAGATAATGGTGAGGTGGCATGATCTGGGAGTAGGTGCATCGAACCGTTCGATCAATAGTTGGTCTTGATGTAGCCACGTGTCGACATCTGAAGAGATCCTGATTTGAGTGACTTCATCTGGATCGTTGAGGGGTCATAAATATATAAAGTCATTTCATTTGGATTTTTTACTTCTGCATTCATCACTCTTCCCTGCGACAGAAGGTTCTGCCCCTGTGTTAGGAGCGTTCCGAGTTTTCTTCTTCCTTGCATCATCTTTAGCTCCAGATCGAGTTTTCCTTTCCTTCTCTTAAGGTTTTTTTTTTCTTTTGGTTCTTATTTTCAATGGCACGTAAGAAGGCTTCATCTTCTCGAGATAGTCGGTCGGAGAATCCAGCCGATGATTTTCCTTCAGGTCTGGAGACGAAAATCTCTTCCTTATCTGGGCCCAATATTGAATGGCTCCGGGAACAGTACTATATCCTGAAGCAATATCAGCTTTCCGCTTCTGGTCCGAATGGTCGAGTGAACTCTTCTCCTCCGGATCAGGTTGCGTTCTATGTCGAGGACCTTCAGGCCGATCTTTGATTTCTGATTTCAAAGTTCGTCCGAAATCTTCTTGACTATTGCGGTCTTTGTCCTGCTCAGCTGGCTCCGAATTCTATCCGGATGATTATTAGTTTTGCTTTGTTATGTCATCTTATCCCAACTGATCTTCGTCCTTTATTTCGGGCTTTCTTTGTTCTCCATCCTCACTCTAAGGCCAATGGTTGGTGATTTTTCAATTCGAGAAAAGATCCTTCTTTTATCTTCGATTTTTCATCATTCATTCATGGATGGAAGAACGAATTTTTCTTTGTTTCTTCTTCATCTCTTTGGGGCTTTCCTTCGTGTTGGAGCGATTTGAGAACCGGCCCTAACGAGAATAGTCGGGTGGATTCTGTTGATTGGGAAGACTTCCTCCGACTGAAAGATATGGAAGTTCTACTGCAGCGAAACCTGATGACCGAACAAGCTCTCAATGATATCAGACTTAGTTCGGTAACTTCTTTAGGTATAACATAGTCGGTCACTTTACTTTTTTTTTATTTGTTTCTTAAATTCTGTACTGATCTTTTTTTGATTGCAGCTATGCAGATGAGGGCATGAGTTTCGACCGTCGACATCTGCCTGCATGCTGCCAAAAGAGGGCAGCGACTGACGCTGGATCTTCCCGACCGTCGAAAAAGAGTCAGGTTGACATCCCGTTGGTACCGGCAAGGAAATCCGACATTTCGTCGAGGTAGCTCCCGAGCCAGTCCTAGCGTTGTCGGCCCTGACAATGCTTCCTCCAACTGATGCACCGTCCGTTGGAGTCAGAACGGTGAGAGACGAAGGGGCCACGGCAGAACCATCAGCGGCTCCATCAGTGGGGGTTCGGACCGAATCAGCAATCCGACCGAACCCGAACAATCTGCTGCTGCGCTAGTTGTTCCCCCAGCGGAGCGGTCTTGGGCGCAGTCAAGCAATGACTTCATGGCGGTCTTAAGCGCCGACCGCCGACTGGAGATCGGAGGAAGGCGCCGGCAACCTCTGCCGACGATGGGTCGTTCGCAGGTCTTCCCACCTTCTTCGACATCCAAATCCCCGTCGGTGGGTTGGCTTCGGTGAGTTGGCTCTGGCCAATCTATTATTGGCTAGACGACTCATCGAAGCTGCTCTTCTCCCGACTGATAAGGAGAACAGGAAGAATTGGACGATGTCCGAGATGTTTTTTTCCTTTTATCCGATGATACTTGGGATAACTTTCCGACATTTCTTCTCTTTTTTTTTTGATCTGACTTGTTTTTCTTTTTTTATTGGGCGCACGATATGCATGCTTTAGAGAGCGGATACCAAAAAATTATCGACTTTCGTCGATCATGGATGGATAAGGTGGCGGCCGCCAACGTCGAAAAGACTGCTGCGGTCGAACAACTCCAGACGGCAATTGAACGGGAGAAGAAGCTTCAGGAAGAGATCTCCCGTATGACAGCCGACCTACAGTGCTCTAGAGCCAAGCTTGAGTCGGCTCATCAGAATATCATATCTGTCGAATCTCGGATTAGGAGCAAGAAGCACTCCATCAGTCGGCTCCGAAGAGAGAGGGATGGATGTATTGAGGAGCTGAAAGCGGAACGCAGAAGGCATCGGGCCACCATGGAGAGAATTGGCCTCTGCGAAGGTTGAAGCTGAGTCGGCGAAAGGCGCCCTGAGTCTGGCTATCGAGAACTTCAAGGATTCGGAAGAATTCAAGGAGAAGATTCTCGACGGCAGATTCACTTCTTACTGTGTCGGATACGAGGACGGTCGAGATGTGGTCAGAAAATTATTTCCGCACTTAGACTTGAGCAGCGTCGCTCTTCCTAGTTCGGGAGACGAGGCTGCTGAAGAGGGTACCGCACCGACTGAAGGAGATGCACCAACTGCATCAGGATCTGCTCCAACTATCGAGACTATATCGGAGCAAGATGATGAAGAAACGGACTGATGATCGGTGTAACATTTTTCTTTCTCCTTTTTGTAATCAGACAAATTTTGTAATTGGACCTTGGGTCCAATTTTGTAGCCTTCTCTTTAATGAATGAAAAGAAAAATTTTCTATGTACAAACTCTCTTTTCATATTTGTACTTTCAATATTGTGGAATCATAGTCGGACAATCGATTATCCATTTGTGAATCAGATGTTCAATAATAATTATAGTAGCATTTGTCCATTAGTCGAGTGTCAGTTGACATACCTTATACGCCTTTTAGGCATTTAGATAAATGGTGATAAGTCGAATATCTTTTGACTGACCGTAATCAAATCGATATGTTTAGATATTTGATAGATAGTGGTAAGTCGAATATCCTTCGACTGATCGTAGTCAAGTCGGTGTATTTTCGATTCGATCGGGGTTGAATCGGCATGATATTCTGCTTAGTTAAAACTAAATCGGCATAAATAGTCAATCGACTGGAGTCAGTTTTTACAATAGAAAAATTGAAATATTGTCGGTATGTCAGTTTTTACAGTGAAAAATCGAGATGTGATCGGTAAAAATTAATCGATTATTTATCGGCCTAATGTCATTTTGTAGATGTAGTTGACTGAAGCTTTCACGATTCTGAATTCCAATGTTTCATTCTGAACATTGTATATGTGAACAACTTTATTGATAATATATCTTCAAATTATCAGTATTCTAAGTCCGAAGAATAATTGTTCCATCAAGAGTTTCTAGTCGATATGCATCCGGTCGAAGTGTTTTGGTTATTCTGTGGGGTCCTTCCCAATTTGGAGATAATTTTTTCTAGTCCAGAAGTTTTAAAACTTCTGCTTTTCTTAGGACCAAATCTCCTATACGAAAGAACTTCAGCTTAACTTTTGCATTATAATATCGGGCTACTCTTTGTCGATATACTGCCATCCGAACTTGAGCTTGCTGTCGGACTTTTGGAAGTAAGTCTAGATCGGCTCTTCGACATTCTGAATTGCTTGGCTCATTATATTGTTTCATTCTTGCTGATGGCAATCTGATCTCAAGTGGAATCATTGGCTCTGTTCCATAGGTTAGGTTGAACGGCGATTCTTCCGTCGGTATACGAGTTGTCCGATATGCCCATAAGATTGGATACAGTTCTTTCACCCAGAGGCCTTTAGCTTCATTCAATCTGATCTTGAGATCATATAGAATTGTTTGGTTGGTTACCTCCACCTCATCGTTAGATTGTGGATGATCGACTGATGTGAGTTTGTGCATAATATGAAATTTCGTACAGAACTCTTTAAAGTTCTGATTGTCGAATTGTCGACCATTGTCGATGATGATGGTGTGTGGTAGACCGAATCTGCATATAATTGACTTCTGAACGAAGTCTTTCATCTTACTTTCAGTGATCTATGCCAAAGGTTCAATTTCTACCCACTTGGTGAAGTAATCGATAGCAACTACAATGAACTTTCTCTGACCAGATACCGGAGGGAAAGGATCGACTATATCGATTCCCCATTGTGCGAAGGATCATGGTGCAACAATTAATATCAGCTGACTGGCCGGTTGATGTTGTATATTAGCATACTTTTGGCATGGTTCACATCTTCGGACAAGTCCAACTGCATCTTTTTTCATGGTGGGTCAATAATATTCTTGTCGTAAGACTTTATAAGTCAAAGATTTGCCCCCCAAGTGATTTTCATAAATTCTTTGGTGAACTTCTTGGAGTGCATAGTCAGCATCCGCTGGTCTCAAACACTTCAGTAAGGAAAGAGAGAATGACCTTTTATAGAATTATCCATTTATTAAAATATATTGTGAGGTCATCCATCTTAGTCATTTGGCTTTTGAAAGATCGCAGGTAGAGTTCCATCAGTCAGTACTGGACAATCAAGTCCATCCAGCTTGGCTCGTCATTGACTTGTAGCACTTCTTCGACTTTGTCAATACTCGGCTGTTCGAGACATTCGATGAACATCCGATCCAGCAAGTTGAATGAAGTAGTTGCAAGTCGAGAAAGTGCATCAGCTCGAGCATTCTCCGTTCTTGAAATATAAGAGATCTCAAAATATTTTAAAGTTGATGTAAGATCTTTCACTTTCTGAAGATACTTCATCATAACGAGGTCTCGAGCTTCAAACTCGCCCTTGACTTGTCCGCTAATCAACTGAGTCGGTGAAAACTTTTAGGTTCTCTATGTCAAGTTCTTTGGCAATTTTCAAGTCGGCTAGGAAAGCTTCGTACTCGACTTGATTATTTGAAGCTTTAAAATTAAATCAAAAGGCATATTTAATTACAATCCCTTCGGAATTGGTGAGGATGAGAACGACTCCACTGCCTTATGCGTTGGATGCTCCATTAATATGTAGCACCCACACCTATTTTAAGTCGGGCTCGAGAGTTTCAACTTGCTTTATTTTATTGTTGGATTCATCCTCAGGATTATTGTCAGGTATGGTACACTCGGCGACGAAATCGGCCAAATCTTGTGCCTTCATCGATGGACGTGGATGATATTGAATATCAAACTCGCTGAGTTTCATTCCTCACTTTGCCATTTGACCTGAAGTATCAGGTCGGTATAAAATCGCCTTCAATGGCTAATCCATCAAGACAACAATAGGGTGTGCTTGGAAGTATAGATGAAGCCGCTGTGATAATATGATTAAAGCGTAGATCATCTTCTCCGCCGTTGAATATCTTATTTCGGCATTATGAAGCACTTTGCTAGTGTAGTAAATAAATCGTTGAATTCGGTTTTCATCCTCCTGGACGAGTACTGAACTAACTGCCTCCGTCAAAGTCGCCAAATAGAGATACAAAATTTCTCCCACCTTCGATTTTGTAAGTAGTGGTGGAGATGCCAGATATCTTTTTAGATCTTCGAAAAAGGATTGTCGGTACTCGTCCGACTATGAGAAGTCTTTTGCTTGTCTCAGGATCTTGAAGAAGGGTAAACATCTTTCCGCCGACCTTAAGATAAATTGACTTAGTGCGATGATCCTTCCATTAAGTTGTTGTATCTCTTTTTGAAGCTTCATATTGATGATAGCCTTTATTTTCTCAGAATTGGCTTCAATTCCTCGTTGTGACACAAGAAATCAAAAAAAAATTTCAAAAATTACTCTGAATGCACACTTAGTCGGATTCAGTTTCATTTGATGTCGTCGAAGTGTGCCGAAGGCTTCCTCCAAACTCCGAACATGATCAGAAGTTTGAGAGCTTTTCACCAACATATCATTCATGTAGACTTTCATATTTTGGCCAATTTATGCTTTGAATATTTTGTTGACTAGCCGTTGATAAGTTGCTCCAGTATTTTTTAAACCGAACGGCATTATTTTGTAACAATAGATGCCTTTGTCGGTTATAAAGGCAGTGTGTTCCTCATTTTTGGGTGCCATCCGAATCTGATTATAGCCCACAAAGGTATTCATTAAGCTTAAGAGTCGGTGTTCCGAAGTTGCATCAACTACTTAGTCAATCTTTGGCAAAAGAAAACTATCCTTCGAACAAGCTTCATTTAGATTTGTATAGTCAATGCAGATTCTCCATTTATCATTGGTTTTTCTTACCATCACTACATTGACGAGCCAATCGGGATAATTAGCTTCTCTAATGAAGCCAGCTACGAGGAGCTTGTCGATCTCTTCGTCGATGACCTTCTATCTTTCAGGAGCAAAAGATCTTTTCTTTTGTCTCACCGGTCTAACTTTAGGATCAATATTCAGCCAGTGGATTATTACTTCTGGAGGAATTCTTGGTATATCCGTTGCCAACCAAGTAAAAATATCGACGTTTGCTCTTAGTCGATTTACCAGTTGTTGTCACTCCGGATTAAACAACTGCGATCCAATTTGAACAGTCTTCTCAGGATCTTCTTCTTTTAGCGGGATGGAAATCAGTTGCTCGGCTGATTCATTCCTTTCTTCATTTTCTCTTTGGTCTAATTTATCAACGGACAAAGAGTCTTCAGATCAATTATTCTTTGTAGAGATCAGGAAGCAACGTCGAGCAAGTTGTTGATCTCCACGTATTTTTCTGATTTCATTTTTTGTTAAAAATCGGATCAGTAAATGATATGTTGAAACTACTGCTCTCAGAGCATTAAGTTCAGATCGTCCAAGTATGGCATTATAAGCCGATGGAACTTGGACGACTGTAAATGTCAGGAGAGTAGTACTTTGTTGTGGATCTGTTCCCACAGTTAGCGGGAGAGTAATTTCTCCTTCCACGGTAATTGCATCTCCAGTAAAACCGACTAATGACGTTGAGATTCTTCTGAGTCGATCAGTCGGTAATCGTATTTGGAAGAAAATCGAGTAAAAAAGAACATCAGTTGAGTTTTCATTATCAACTAAAATTTTTTTTACATCATAATTTGCCATCATCGTTGAGACAACGACAGCATCATCATGGAAAGTTTGTATTCCCCGGATATCATCTTCTGAAAAAAAAATTACATTATCAAGTCGTCGTTTCTTCGTCGACTCTTCTTCGAAAGTTGCACTTCGGTCCTTCGGTCGCCCAGAGATCATATTAATTACTCCCGTCGTTGGTCGATTGTTGATCATTTTCTCAGATTGTGACTGAGACTGTTGGTCGGTAGGAGGTTGAGTCGGGCAATCTCCTCAAAATTTTTTGAGATAACCACGTCGAATCAGGACCTCTATCTCGTTCCTGAATTGAATGCACTATTCGATATCGTGACTGTGATCACGATGAAACCGACAGTACTTCTTCCTATCACGGCTCCTCAGTGGCATTTTCATCGATGGAGGGTGTCGAAGATACTCTTCTCCTTCGATCTCCATCAAGATCTGCACATGGAGAGCAGAAAGAGGAGTATAGGAGTCATACCTGCCATAGTTGTTTGGCTTTGGACTCCGTCGTCGAGGTGAAGCTCGCTTATTGGCAAATTGACCAATTTGGTTCGGTCGGGGTTTCACTTTTTTTCTACTTCTTTTTTTGACTTTTTTCTTCTATTTGATGCCGGTCAGAAGCATCCTCATCCGTGCGGATATACTTGTATGCGTGCTCCAAAAGTTCAGTATAGATCCGGAGGAGAAATCTGGATTTCCTCAGACCCCTCTTCATAGCCGATATGGTCATATCTTCATTGAGGTCCCTGACCTCAATTATGGCCGCATTGAAGCGAGCCACAAAATCTCTCAACGTCTCTGTCTCACCTTGCTTTATGGAGAAGAGACTGTCTGAGGTCTGCGGCATCTTTCGGCTGGTGCTGAAATGGGCCACGAAAGAAGTTCGAACTGCTCAAAAAAGTTTATTCTCCCTGACTGCAGTCCAGAGTACCAGACTCGAGCAGCCTTCCGAATAGTCATCGGGAAGTCAATGCATAGGAGGACGTCGGTTGCCCTCTGGATCATCATGAGAGCCTTGTAGCTTTTAGGTGATCAATTGGATCGGTGGAGCCATCATATAGCTCTATCTGCAGCATCTTAAGCCGAGATGGAATCGATTCGTCTAGGATGCACTGAGAGAGAGGTTGGGCAATGTGGAAGTCATAGTCGCTGGAAGAATTCCGACCTTCCATCTGAAGTCAGGCAAGTTGGCGGTCGATCTCTTTGAATTTGCGCTCGTAGTCATCGAGCCGCCGTTGCTGAGATAATCTGAGGGTAAAGTCCCTCGAAAAATTTGAGGATGAAAAAGGAGAAGGTTCACGCGGCCTTTTCTCCTTCTTGATACTATGTACATGGGAAGGAGAAGGAGATCACTGCGAAGGATGGACGGTGTGACGAGAATGCCGAGAACGTGGTTGCTCGACTCGGTGAGAATGCCGAGACGGCTGTTGTTCTGAAGATGAAGAGGGTGAATGCCATGGAGGACGACAACTATGTCTAGACAGCACTAAATGAGCCACCGGCTCCTCCACCGACGGTCGCTGCTGCTGTTGTGTTTGTTGTTGTTAGAGACTGTAAACTGCCTCCGTTAACACCTTCATTTGCTGCATCAAGGCAGCAATTTGTGCATCCGTAGTGACTACAAGACGCGAAGAGCTGGGCTCTGCCAATAGGGGAGGAGGAGGAATATCTTCCTGGCGGAAAGATTGCCTCGCGGATCCCGTTGAATGCTAAGCTTTGGTCTTAGCCATGGTTGCTCGTATCCCGTCCTCCTTTTTGGCGCGCCAATCTCCTGTTGCGCCCGTCGTCAGAGAGGAGCATCTGCAAAAGATGTCCACACTGATCGAAATTGTGTCCGGCGGAAACCCTCCGATGCTTAAGTCAATGGGGAGTGGTGAATAGCAGGTAGAATATTCAAAATGGCAGAGTATCAGTCCAGAATTGCCTTACCAAATGTTGTTCATTTACCTTCTTTTATAGATGAGTAGTTGGTAACCGTCTGTAATGGTTAGACACGTGGGTCCCGTACGTTCCGGCATCATGTGATCGTGGGGTGGATAGTTATACCCGCCACGGATCATGTTCTGACCATTACGCGCTTCCTGCGTTGGTAGTTTCAGGTAAGCCGATTGTATGTCGGTAATAATGATCGTATATCGGTAGTAGTCATGGAGATCCGAATGAGCATCGGTCGGTAACTCTGATATGCCGATGGATATTGGTCTAAGATTAGCCGAGTTGTCGTGGCTAAGTCGGTCGATGGCTGAGGATAGCCGACTGTAGGTCGGCCAACTGATTGTTAGTCGGCATTTTGTGTCTATGAGGTCGATTTAGAGTCGGAATCGGAGGTTGGTTGAATTGTTCCAACAGCTTCCATTGCAGATAACTCAAATATTATATGACTTACTAGCTGCTTTTAAGCAACTCTATTGTATTTGCTCAAAAAAAGGAAAAAAAAATTTGTTGTGTACTCAGTGTTCTTGAATAATCCTGTACTTGCATGAGATAGAGTATTAATTTCCAGATTATGCGGTGCAGGGGTTGGAGAGTCTACTTGCAGGACGAGCATGGAACTTCAATAGATGCCCTTGATTTTATGATTGATGTGTGAGTCCCTCTCTTAACATATTCTTTGTATTCATGTTTATGGAAACATTTTGCTGTCTTTCTCCACAAAACTACTAGCTTTTTCTTCATTCATTCATCATCAAACTCAAACTAGATCATTGATTTTACGATCAAAATATGAGGTCTTTTAGCATCCTGCAAATAATTTTTTTTTCTTTTCTTCATCCCTTTTTTGTGTGACATCAACTCATCATCGCACCACAATCAGTGAGGACCAGACTTGATGGTGGTGAATAAGGTTATGGAAACAACTTAATTTGGATTTTCTTGTCTTCTACTAAATAAACTTGCCCGCACATTCTTTGTATGACAAATCACTGCCACCTATAATTAGTGCCCTATTCCCAAGTGTCTACAGCCATTTAAATTTATTTGGTCTGCAAACTTTCTGGTGGTGGAGGTCCTTTCCTATTCTAGAACATAGTTTTGGAACCCTGAAACTTGTTTGCTTCACTGTTATTATGGTCTGATGCTTTGTCAGCATCTTCCATCTAAAGAATTGGCTAACTGTTACCTGCCGTGCATTTACCTTATCAAATTTAAGCAATTCATCCTGTAAACAGTACCATGTGAGTTTCTCACATAGTATTTCAACACACAACTTGAATAGATGCCCATGATTTATGCCCGATATGAGAGTTTCTCTCTTAACATGTCCATTCTATTCATGCTTTTGGAAACAGTTGCTGTCGTTCTCAACAAAGTTACTAGCTTTTGTATTTATTCATCATCAAACCTCATTCTAGATCATTAATTTTATAATCAAAATATGAGGTCCTTTTAGCATCTTGCTAATAATTTCTTTTCCTTTTTCATTCCTTTTTTGTGTGATAACACCTCATCCTCTCACCCCAAATCACCGCCACCTACAATCGATGCTGTATTCCCAACATGCAGTCCATTAAACTCTAATCATTTTGTATTTATTTGCTCTGCAAACCTTTCTGATGGTGGAGATCCTTTTCTATTCTAGAACATGGTGTTGGAATCATATATGTTCGCTCCACTGTTATTAGGTTCTGATGCTTCATCAACACCTTCCATCTACAGAATTCACTGACTTCTTAGTTCCGTTCATTTGTCTTATTAAATGTAGAAAATTCATCCTGTTAACAGTACTATGAAAATATGTCACATTTATCACTATTTAGAGGATTCATGAAAGAGGACGTAACCAATCATTTGTTTGACAGGGATACTAGTTTTTGTTTCTTTATGTGATGTTAAACGCATCCTGATCATGATGCTGCTGTGGTAAGCGCAGTTAGTTGTGTATGAAGTAGTTTATGTTTTCATCACGGTTGTCTAAGCCACAATAACAATATCAGATGATATAAATGGAAGATGCCGCTCTGGACTGTTCTCAAAGTGGAAATTCACAAATTTTCTCTTTCAGGGGCCTAACGAGATCTGCTCGCCAAGGGAAAATTGATGCCTATTCGGCCATGGTACGCATAATGTATTTATAATTTATTATTTCTTTAGTGTTGCACTTTGTTCACTGCTTTATATCGCCTTTTTGCAGATGGTACTTGAGAGATATTTCTCAATGTCAGGGTGTGGAGCTGAACTAGTTGTTCCTAAGCAGTTGGAATTACAAGAAATGCTTCGAAAGGGTTCCTGTCAAGATTGAGTTTTAACAGAAAGCACTTTCTATGGTGAGCAAGTGACAAAAAAAAAAAAAAAGGAATAGACACTTCCATTGCCGACATAGGTTCTAGGTTGTGGAAGGTTACTGTAAACATCTGGTGATTAGTTCATCAAATAAATTTGAGGCTTGACCTTATAATATGCCTGCAAATTGTATCCTCTTACTTGAAAAATGGCAATGCCTATCAATATTTTTTTTTTCGTCGATGGATTATCTAGTATATAATGTGAGCAAAAGTCCTTTCTCCAATCCATCGGATTCGTATTTAAGTTTCACACAGAAAAACAAGGTAGCGATCACTCTCCATAGCAGATCTGCGTAGGAAAGAAAAAAACCCTCCCTGTAGTCTCTGATAATCAACTAAAAAAAGCATCAGACATCTGCGTGAAACTAAGAACATTTTAAAACAGATGATTAGAAATAGCCTATCACACAAGCTTGACTTTTGGTGTTTAGTTGATCACACTAGGATATTTTTTTAATGGTTAGGAGATTTTGATAGGGCCCAGTTTCTTTGTGGTACTTAAAAAATATCGTAAAATGCTACCGTAAAATGCTAGTATGCTTATGTAGGCATGTCAAAAAAAAATTAAATAAAAAAATATATATAAATTTTAAAAATATTTAGACAGTTTGGATAGCTGTTCGGCATCTAACCATATGCAACAAAAAATACCACAGAGAATCCCATCTCATCAAAATAAACTTCCCACCCTATGCAAGAGCATCAATCGACGGTTGTCCGTTGAAAATAATTTGATGGAAATCTCTAGGCATCTAAATTGCCTTAAAACATATTTGTAGAAACATAGTAGGATTTCGATGTCAAGTTTAACCAAGAAATCAATTTTTTGAGCTGAGATGGATATTCTATTAACTTCCTCTCGTCTCCAAACAGCGGACCAAGCAATTGCAAATTGATGCAGAACACGGGAAGTAATGCATAATACATGGATATTCCAATGTCAAGACATCAAGATGAGGACAGTTCTTAACAATTCTGTTCTAGCTGCTATGTTTCTTTTTCTAAAATTAAATGTATAATAAACATGTATGCTGACAATCTGGCTGTACTAAAAAGGTATACGATCATACACTGCAACTAGCCCGTTCCAGAGAGCCCAACTTCTGTATAGGAACAACGCGTGCAGCCGAATCAGTGCAATTGCCCAATTCCAATTTGATCAGGCTGCAATTGATCTAATAAAGGCCTGAAAAAACAGTACACAACCACCAGATATCTTGCGTTACATTGGATACATTATTGCCTTGCATATTTTCTTAGCTGTGTAACGTGGGTCGATTTGTGTGGACCCTAGTCAGGTGAATCTTATTGCAGAGAGGAGGATTAATCTTACCCATCCAAAACTTATAGAATGAAATCATTAATTTAATACCTACACAGTCGCTGCAAAGGGCTCCGAAATTTTTTGGTACAAGTACAGTTAGATTAAATCTTGGATCAAGGGACTTGACAAAACCTAATACTTTAATATCCATGCGAGAATTTTTTCCATATCAAGAGGAGGAAATAAACGAATTATAACAAATTCTCTATTTTACCAGAAACCAGAATAACCCATTCCAATTTCCCTCCTCTCCTCCTGAAGGATACTGCAATCCCCAATTCTTGCCATAGAAGTCCTGTTCGTATGGTATTGAAATAAAAATAATTGCTCATAGTGTCACAAAGCTGAGACAAGCAAACAGCCAAAATCATCAGAATGTATGAGATTGCCGATCTGATCACCTCCATCGCAACTTCATCCACATTTATCAATATAGCTTGTTGAACTCGGGCAGCTGTGTGGATTCTGCCAATTTTGGAAAGAAGGCCTCCCTCTCGAGCAAGACTTGTAACGAGGCCATTACCTTCATCAATGATGTCCACACAAAAGGAGCACAGCAGAAGGCATAGGCAAACACTGCCAAAGCCCTCACAACACCATCCGAATACCAAGGGAATGCCATCACAAAAAGTGCACCGAGTATACCCACCAGGGTGTGAGCACTGGGAGTGGCGGCAGCAGGAAAGCATTGATCACAACTGAAGCAAGAGTGGACGCACCAAGCATATAGAGGGACCAGCCCAGAAGTGGGTGCACTGTTCGGGGAATGAGAAAAAAAGGAACAGTGTATGCAGCTAATATGGACCATGTTGCTGCCACCTTGAGCATGCTGTGTACAACAGCAAAATTCTTCTCAGGGCGCCGGTTATAACATAACTTGGACAAGCTAGGACGTGCCAGCCGAGTGAGTGCCATGATCCCGATATACATTACTGACTGGATGAGTATCACAGGCACCTCTGATCCATACCTGTTCACAAAAAAAAAAAAAAAAATTCTCACACCAAATCTTGGAATGAAACAACTTGTGAGAACTACACCTAATCAAGCATGCCAAGTTTCTTTAAGAGGGAAGTCAACAATCTGATTAATGCCAAGTCCATTCAGATTTCAATAACTAGATTAAACTATCCAAGCGGAAGATGCTTGGTTTTAATGCAGTCTCCCTAGGTGCACGGGTGTAGCCTACAAGCTAGCAGATGCTTGCTTTTGCTTACCCTATGGTATTTCGACGTTGCTCATGCCATGATAAGCCCAATGGTAGGACAGGCCAGGACCACCAGTACCAAGGTTTCAACCATGGTGCACTAGGGAATGTGATCACACTATTTGGTCCACAGGGTATGCTCCATCGAAGACTCAGGTCTGCACAACAAATAATATTATCATGTTATAAAAGCAAAGCACAAATTTAACTACAGAAAGGCATGACAAGAGAAACCTCAGTATTTAGTCAGATGTAAGGGTAACAAATCACAAAGGAGCTTCCGAAGTGTATTTAGTGGACATTTACAGAAACATGGTGGACAAGAGAGGAACCAAGCAGCAGTTATCAGACTTACAGTAGTAAGAAGCATCCATCTGGTATCCCAAAGGAAGTCGATAGGTGCCGTCAAGCTTGGTACCATTCACTGGTGGATGAAACATTGGCCGATCAAGCAAATCTGGGAAGTAACTGGCAAGAAAGCCTTGATCTGCACCATCTGGGTTCTCACGCCCAATTGCTAGCTCATGAAGCATGTCCTTGAAGACATCCATTGAAGGCTGCAAAATGAAAAAAATGAAGCAGGGAATTACAATTGAAAGATTTCATAGTTCGCCCTCTTTCTAATATCATAGTTGCCTAAAAGCTTAGAAAAAGAGTGCATGACAGTAATGGAATCTGGAAAGCTATAGAAAGAGAGAGAAGCAAAAGGGGACATGAATAAGCATCAGCGAAATTTTTCTTGAATTTAAGGCATTCATTCTTTGGACTCTGTGAATTAATATGTTCTTGAACTAAAGAAATGTTTGATCTTTTCACTCACATAAGCACAACTAGTGGCCTTCAAGACTAGTCCCAGAAAGGATTCCTAAATATTTTAGTTTCTGCTGTTAATCTGATCCAACAACTCATCTCCAAATAAAGATGTTTGATAGCATAGGAGTTTGACATCCAGAATATTGGTACCAGCTTTACCAGTCAAAACCATTCAATGTAAATGTGGACAAAAATAGGCAAAAAAAAAAAAAAAGGCTTGTTGCTAATTATGCCTCACCGTACAGATTCCAGCAACTGCCAAAGTTGGAATGATTCCACATTTAGAAGTCCGCCTTGAACTTGATGATAATAATCCCATAGAAAGAACCTATTTAAATTAGATCTGTTAAGCTGGTAGGTACATATAGTGGTGTGAAAAGGCTGACCAATTACTTGTCCTTATGACAATAGGTCATATGGGTCTCCATCATCTCTCTCATTTGTTAGAGAATTTTTTTTCTTCATGACAAGATTACTACATTCACTTATGAATTAATGTATTAAATATGTCTGGTGGAATGGTGGTGAATTAGTGGCATTTTTTTTTTTTTTTTTTTTTTTTTTTTAAGTTACAAACCGCTACCCCTTTTTTTGAGAGGCATTAAAGTCAATGTACACATATGCCTTATATTTATAGGCATGATGATACTAATTTCAGAGATTACCAATTGTACATGAAACCTGATCTTTCGGGCATGATTAATCCTAAAAAGATAAGACTTCATAGAATATCAGTCTTAATCAGCATTTTTAAGTACCAAACCATATGGAGTAATCGGTGTCTATACTGGTATGTGGCTGTTTTTTCTTTTAAATTCTCTCTCTTTTTCTTTTTTTTTGCGTGTGTGGTTGGGGGGGCGGTGGGCGATGGGAGTGTATACATACAGGGATGAGGCACGATACTGATACTTACAATATTGGTCCTAATATTAGTAGTTGATAGATTATCACTTGCAAAGCTACCTTTGGCTATGCAACCCATGCATATTCATCCTAAGGTTGAAATGTTGCTCATTCCATTATGATTTATTTGACAATCATGTGTCTACCAATAATGAGTTTACAATGGTCACTATCAAGTCCCTAAAATTTGAATGCAAATATTCACCCATAAGAGGACCTTTAAATGGATGGTGAACAGAACAGGATGAAAAGGGTTATGTACACAAAATCCAGATGAATACAAGGTTGAATGCATTCTTCTGAGCTGGGATCACCATATCTCCAGCACACAACACATTCCTAGTGTATGTAGATCTTCTCATATACACTTAGCATAGATCAGCAGAAAGCCCAGATATTTTGGCACTTGCTGAAATTCAAACGCCTGCATACAGCCTTCAGTCTTGATCTTATTTTTTGAAAGATGAATAAGACTTCTTCATGCACTGACACATATTAAGTTCACATTGCTGTTGTTCTACGCATTCCCCTCTTAATGCAATGCTTTCTTGGAAAGTTTGCCAGAAAGTAGTTAGTTGCATAAGTCCCTAGAGGGTATAAGTGGTTCATAGTCTTTCTGGATTTTCAAGTCACAGCCAAGTAAATCATTGACAG
This sequence comes from Elaeis guineensis, assembly GCF_000442705.2. Taxonomy (NCBI): domain Eukaryota; kingdom Viridiplantae; phylum Streptophyta; class Magnoliopsida; order Arecales; family Arecaceae; genus Elaeis; species Elaeis guineensis. The sequence continues at coordinate 17,166,036 of NC_025996.2, forward strand.
TTGTGGGATCATTGGCAGCAGAGCCAAGTAAGTCATTGGCTCTTCAGAATATTTAAATGTTAATATCAGTAAATCCACAACATGGCAATTTAATGTAGAATTTGTTGGGCAGTCTTCATTTGTAGAGTAGACAGCTAAAAGGTATATCTTCATGGCAAGCTTACATTTGGCCATATGGACTAGATACAAAACACTTCTCCATTCAATATTTGACATAGAAGCAATTAAAGAAATAATTCATTAAATCTGTGGCAGCACGTAAGGTAACCTTAAGCCAACAAAAGGGAGTAACATAAGCCTACAAATGAGTGGAAGCAGAGATACAGGAAAAAAATTTGCAAGTTCATGTTATTGTTCCGTCAATTGTAATACAAATAACAAACAAATTGATGGTTGCAGCCTGTGTTACCTCAAAATTCCACTTTTAAAATTTATAAAAGAATTGTGGGACACTTGGACATGGAAAAACAGAACATGACATGATTGGTCAATCCATTTCAAAGTGTTACCTCAACATTCCACTTTTAAAGTTTATAGAAGAGTTGCGGGACACTTGGACATGGCAAAGCAGAACATGACATGATTGGTCAATCCATTTCAAAGTGTTAACTAATATCAGCAGAAAGTGCTGGCACATGCACTTTTTTTTGGAGTGTAATGGAGAGGTCTCTTGGTTTCAAATACTAGACATTCTAAGCAAAGTGTCTTTGTATTTTAAATATGAAGCTATCACACTCAAATATCAGCTTAAGTATTTAAACACATCTTAAGCACTGTTAATGTGAACCTGAAAAAACTCATGACTTCTATTAATGTCTGTTACATAGAATATATATCTCTTCTTCCCTTTTTCAGTAGGTATACACGTATCTATGTTATTCTGTCCCTGTGCCTAGATTTTGGATGATGCTATCTCTGACATTTAAGGACACTTGGGCCCTTGGAACTCATGCCAGGTACCTAGGTAACACTAGTTGCATTGCCCTGTTTACAAAATCAGTGGAAGGAATTTTAAAGCTACTCGATAAGTCATCTAGTAAGATCACCTAGCATAAACTAAATCACCAAATACAAAATCTATCCTTAAAGATATATCCTAATATTACTTTGTCTATAACAAAATCATCTAATAATAGTAAAAGCGTAAATCACGCACAAAGCTGGCTCATGACCATGTGCTTAAACCCCTCATAGAAACAAATTGAGCTGTGCCTCCAAGAAATAGCTAAATAAGTTATCGTGTTATTGACTTTTTTTGGTAGGATTCCATTATTGGCTTTTAACATGTTAAATATTATAACTATCAAAACTTACAAATGGCTCCATAAGTCTATGTATTCTTCAAGTTATATAAAACAGCACCCCACCCACCACCACTATCCACCCTCACCGTCCAACTATCACCCCCACCCTCATCTTTGCTATGCTCCCTATGGTCAGCACCCTCCATAGATGGAGGCTGTGGTCAGTGCGACAAGCATGCTTCCAAAGTTGTCATGCTAAAGCTTGGATCATGTTTCACCTTCAAAGTAAGATTTTGCAATTGGATGCAATTTTACTTAAACTTATTCAAAACCTGATCATACAGATTCTATACGAACAGTAAGCAATTATCACATGATCAATCACTTTAAATTGGTGTTGGGAAATTTTTATAAAAAATGACTTTATTTGTAGTGTAATTCAGAGACTTAAAGCGCCAAAAGGCATGCAGGCAGAGTGGTAGGCACATCCATAGCTGGAGCAGAAAACCCAAGTATATGAAGGCAAGCATAGGCATGCAATTATACAAGTCCAACAAATCCAAACAGCAACTTATCTGATTATTCCGAAAAATCTGATAAACCAATAAGTTCATGAGATCCACATTCCTAAAGGGAAAAGAAAGTTTTGACACTTGTCAAATTAAATTTGCTGTGGAGCAAATTAAAAATTAGAGGTTATACCTGAAGGACAAAGAGGCCAGTGTGGAAGATGCAGGGGTTAATGAAAACAGCACAGAACTGCCCACACTGGAATAGCTCATCGGTTATGTGGAGGAAGATGTTATCAGAGTCAAGCATGACAACTCTGTCGTATGCTACCAAGCTCCAGGCATACAGCTTATTAAGTGTCAGTTTAAATCTGGAATTGAAATTGCCCTGCTTCTCATATGGATTCTTCAAGTTCTCCACTGTAACCACCTTCAACCCATCCTCCTCCTTCCTGTTAACATGAGTTGGTAATACATCAGATGCCTGAGCACTAAGAAAGAAGTTGAATCGTCAAATTAAAATTCAAGTGTTGTGAGTCTCATCAACCTCTAGATTTAAGTCTTAACTCACCAAAAAATAGGGATGGCAAAATCGACTCGACCTGATGGGTATGCACCCTACCCAAATCCGGTCAAACCCGAAAAATAGGATTTGATCGGATTTGGGTTCGGATTTGGGTAAAATTCAAAAACTGTAGTATGGATATGGATAGGGTATGGATAATGCTGTTTTCTACCCAAATCCGAACCCGACCCGAACCTACGGGTATGAATAACACCCGAACCCATACCTGAATATATATGTTTATAATTCTGTTTTGATAATTCTGTTTGGTTGATAATATGCATAAAATTATTTTAGTTATTTATATGTTCTATGTTGAATTGTAATTCTATTTCTATGTTTGATTTCTATAAATCTGAACTTATAAATTATGTTCTATGTTGAATTGATAATTTTGTTTTGATTGATAACATGCATAAAATTATTTTGGTTGCTTATTTTTTTGGGTATGGGATAGGCATGAGGTGGGTGTGGATTGGGTATGGGGAAATGGGTTACCCGTGGGTATTCCCGAACCCGTTGGATATGGGGATGGATATCTCTTTTCTTATCCGATCAAGTATCGGATAGGATTTGGGTATAGAGTATTAAATTCGGATTTGGGGATGGGTAGTACAATACCTGACCCAAACCCTACCCATTGCCATCCCTACCAAAAAGCTATGTTTGCTAGTAATATTAATAGATCGTCAAGCATGGAGCAAAAGCATAACAATATACTTAAAATCTCTCTCTATGTTATTAAGTTTGCACAGAGGCTATAACTGCCAAAATTTATCAAATTTGCACAGGGAAGACATGAGATTGTGCTTTCCATCTATGGATGTCCATGGACTAGGTCAGGGCAAAGTGTATCCCAGATCTTGAATGGTCCAAGAAAAGACATGAGATTGTGCTTTCCATCTATGGATGTCCATTGACTGGATCTGGGCAACGCATATCCAAGATTTTGAACAGTTCCAGCCAAGATCAATATAAAATTAGATGCACAGGTCCACCTATTTACATCCTTCGAACCAGACCAAGATCAAGGTTTGTATTCCATATGATTCTATTTTTAATAGCTTCTTCCACATTTAATTTAACTAGATAAAACAAAACAATTATTTACCTTTGTTCGAGCTGATTACTTCAATTAGATTTACAGTTCCCTCAAAAGGTGAAATGACATAAATCTTGACAAATATTGATGGTCTACAATTAGTGTTACATGAATACATGAAAAGATATGAACATATAAATGCACCAACTATTTTCTAACAACCAAATCAATTGAGATTAGAATGGAAACTAAAATTGGATTTACAATTAACTGCGACCATCTCAACTCAATTTAATAAGGATCATTCAAATCCGACCATTTCTTTCTCATATAAAAAAGAATATTCTATCAATCCACCAGTCCGACATTGTTGACGATCCATTAGATGAACGACCAGTCCAATATTTATAACAATCGATCCATCATATGACGACAACGTGGACCCTATCCTTTCCTGGCAATCCGAAAGCAGAACAGCCAAGAGACTGGGTTAAAAACCAGTTGGTGTGGCAGCAAGCTGCGGACGGTCGGGTAGTTGAGAAGAAATGCACCCCCACCCAATGCAAGGAGTACGATTTGGTAATTATGTTATTTCGTGAAAAAACGGGGGTACAATTCGCAAACATGGGGTAGTAACGGAGAATTTCTCCCCAATAAATCGGGTACGATTTGGCAATTATGTTGTTCTGGGAAAAATTATGGGTAGAATTCAGAAACATAATTTTTTTTTTTCCTTCAAAGAACGCGTCTTCATATTTTCAGCTTTCAAGCAAACAAGAAGTCAAAATCGTCGGACTCGGAAGCGAAGAGCCATTTTCTTATAAAATTTAAAACGAAAATAAAGCAGGGAACATGGGAGAAGGAATAAATAATCGGGTAATTCGGGAAAGTAATCGAGACATAGCTCTACTGGTTCGTCATCGTCTTCCCCGCTTGCAGGCAAACAGCTACCATTAATCAAATTAGAAAAAATATAATTTGTAAAATTCAAAAAAAAAAAAAAAAACGAAGACGAAGACGAAAAAGACAAATCAGGCGGCATCCATCGAGCCGTGGCCATCCCCTCCTGCCATAATCTTTTTAGCCGTTGGATCACACCGTCCGATAGCTGCAAATAACCCCTCAAAACCCCTTTTTTTATAATATATTTTGAAAAAATCGCCCCTATGTCCATGGCGTCTACTTCGTTATTTTTCTTTGTTTGGAAAAAGGGGAAAAAACATGCGCCCAACAAAAAAATGTACCAAAAAAAAGTGGGCAAAAACCTAAATCCGCTCCTAAAAAAACTCGGAACAGAAAGCAGATGTAACCGGGATGCGGATATCAGGGGAAAAGTAAAGGTGGAGAGCTTAAAACGTGGAGAGAGGGGGTGAGAATGAGAAGGCTCACATGGTTTGGACCCATCGGATCGGGACGTCGGCTGAAGCAATGACAACGCGATCGGCGGCGACGCCGAGCTTCGCGAGCGATCTCATCATCACCCGCGTCGCCACATAGAATTCGTAGTCCCGCGGCGTCCCCATGTACATCATCGCCGCGTACGCGTGCCGCAGTGGACCACGCCTCCCTTCCGCCGCCTCCGCCGTCGCAGCCACGCCCGCAACCCACGCCACCGCCACCAACCTCCACAAGAACCCTAGCCGCGTCCGCCTCCCGTTTTCCATTTCTCGAAACCAATCTCGCGAACAAGAACAGAGGGGTGAGAGCGTGAAAGCAGTACAAGACCCTATCCCTGGGCTAGCAGAAATCGGATCTCCTCTTCCGCTCTCCCTCTCTCACCCTCCCATACTCCGGATCTCGGCCGCCTCACAGCGCCAGCTCCCCCGCCGCGACGGATGGCCTCCGACGGTGTTTCAGCGGAGTCCGTCGGAGTTCATTGCCCGGGGGGCGGTTGGAGATTCACCGGAGAGAGCGAGAAGGAATGAGGGAATAAGAAGAGATGATGGGCGAGAAGATGATGGGAGAGTGGGTTCGCGTCTTTTTTGGCTACCACGGGAAAAGCGGCATCGAGGAAGTGCGCCAAAGAAAGCAATAAAAAGACCGGATTCATTAAATAAAATAAAATAAAACAAAACCAATCTTATGGGTTAATATAAGAAGGATTTATCTATCCGGTTCTCGTCTATCTTTTGGGGAAAGAGGCGGGTTCCCCGCTCGGCTCTCTTGCCTCGTGGATGAGGAAGACTGTCGGGTGTGTCACCGGAGACAGGAACTGGCCACGTGCATATTCCACCTGGCACATCGCTTGATATGAGAGAGACCTCGGCAGACAGTTGCCGAGTTTCTCCTTTCAGAAAATTGGCTTGCCCAATTTCCAAACCTACGAAGGATGAAATATCCGATCCCATCATTTCAGAATTTATAAATGAAAATATCCTACCAACGAAGTCGACTCCAAGAGGCAGAGCATACCATACGTTCGATGGGTTTGCTTTGTGTGGCCACACTTCTGAATTAAGCACAATTTTCTCAATAATAAGAAAGGTTAAAATTTGAATATGTTCTTTTATAGATAAATTTTTTAAAAATTTATATTTTTATATATCAATATTTTTCAGACAATATTTATATAAAAAATAATTTATTTATATTTTTTTATAAAAAAATAATTTTAAAATCTATTACTCATTTTTTTTTTTACATTACTATCTTCTTGGATAAGCTACTAAAATTTATCCATAATATCTTTTATATTTTTATTTTGAAAAAGTAGATGATTGGGATAAGGATAGAGTATTTTATGAATAAAATTAAATATCTGCTTTATTGATTGATAGAAAAATAATTTGGCCACTTTCTAGATGGATAAAATTTTTTTTTATTTTATGGATAAAGGTAAGTTAGTCAATAGGATAGTTAATCAATTTTTTCATGATATTTATCTACAAGAAAAAGATCTTTATTAAAAAAAATTATTATTTTTTAAAAAAAATTAAATATCTAAATCTCATATTTAGTAATGTTTAGTGCACTTTGAATTCGTTGATTCATCCTCCTTTATCAATCAATCGATAAATTTGAAGGTAAAAAAGGGAAAAAATGATTGAAAATTTTTTTGTAAGATTTATGGTGTAGCAAAAAGCTTGGATTGATAGGCCCAAGTTTAAAGTCGATCGCTTACTATATAAGGATAGAGCCTCGACAATATGAAACCCAATCTGATTTTAATATATATTAATTTTTATCATATTTTGAGAAAGTATGAGAGACAAGGTGTATTAGGTTCGAAGAGGCAACTCTATTCCTATACTCCATCTTTTTTTTATCATAATAGAATCTTTACTCCATCCTCATCTATGGATGTATACCTATGACTATACCATACAAATCTATGTAGTATTTTTCCTTCTTTCTATCTTCTTGAATTTCTTTCTTTTTCTTTATTTTAAGCTCTAAGTACCTTATATTGTCCAAATCTATTTTAACTAATAATCTCATATTGGATGTTTAAATGCAAGTAGACTAATAGAGTTTTAGGCCTAATTAGGCCGCACTCCTCGTCTCGGCTCTACCAATGAAAAATTATTGACAATTTTTTGTGGCACTCTCTACACATTTTTTTAAAAGAAAAGTTCAATTAGTTTTAAAGGCCTTTTGAATTTTTTAATTAGATTTTAAAGTTAATATGCTAAAACCTGCTTTGAAATCTCCAGAAAAACTTTAATTCAGATTTTTAAAATAAAATTCTTAAAATATGCAGTTGTGAAATTCATATATAAATTAAATTTTAAAATAAATTCCTTATTTCTGATATTCTAAACATGGCGCAGAAATTTCTAAAATACTTCTTCAAATTAAAACCATTATTTCAACTATTTTGAAAATTGTGCAAAAATCTAATTTTATTAGTTTTCTTTTGTTATTTTTGCTATGCACACTATAATATTATTGTTTTATATAAAATATTTAATACTTTGTTCAAAAACACTATAGTACACTTTACTATATTTTAATAACTTAATTTCAAAATTATGAATCCTACATATTGAAGTGTGTATAGTATTTAACCACTATCCTACATTAATTAAAATATATACTATTATTTAATACAATTTGGAATACTCAGCCTATTATTGTTATCATTTAAATTATTAGTATATGATGATACATAAGGTACAATTTTTTTCCCAAATTATTCTTAAAATACGGTATAACAATTTGACAAACTCTAGTGAATAGAAGATTGCAATAGCTAAATTGCATGTTAGGTATTGAACTTAAAAGATTACCTATCAAAACTCTCATTATTAATACTAGTGTTCACATGACAAATATAGAATTATGCTCAAGTTGAGCCTCCATGTAGAAACTTCCATAATTGATATTAGTATCCATTAACACCAATTCCATACGATGTGCGAGATATAGCTCTTTTTTCAATTAGTTTGAAATTCAACATGACAAGATAATAAATTAGAATAAATAAAAAACTTCACTGATGAAATTTATGTTTCTCATGAAATTTTGAACTCCAATAGTAGCTAGGCATATTAACACCAACATTATTAATATTTGTTGCATATTAAATGTATAAAATTAATAAATTGAACCTTATTATATGTATGAATGTAATAGATTTTCTCCTTTTAATTAGTTCATTTATTATTTTTTTAGCTTTAAGTTTAAAATTTTGGTGTACTTTATTGAAACCTATTAGTGAAATACTAAACAAATTAGGACTAAATCCTAAGAACCTTGTGTGTGCAGAACCATTAATCAACACATATACCATAAAATGGCTTCTCTTGAGGAAATCAAATTTGAAAAATTCAATGGCTTATTTTTCAAGAGATGGTAAAGCCAAGTGAGATGCTAGCTATGCAATTCAGTTATTGCATAACATAATAGAACACCTTCTTGTTTGCCAAATTCTCAAATAGCCCCTATCACAAGTTTGTGAGAAATATGTTTTTCTGGTTATCAAACTAAAACCCCTTAAGAAATAGACTTTTATTGTTGTTATAGGATTCTTAGTGCTTTATCCAATTCTCTTTATGATGCTTACCTTCCAACCAAGACTACTAATGAAATACTTTGGGATATCCTAGATACTAAGTATGGAACTGACAATGCCAATATGGACCGGATGCAAGATCTCCTTTGAAAAACCGAATTGATTGGATAACTTTTTAAGAGCTGTAAAATTTAAGTCTTAACTGACTCTCTTCCTCCATCCTAATCAAACATTTTGTGAGAGTTAAGTTATAATCAAGGTAATTTTACACTAATGGAGGTTATTAACTCCTTCAAATGAATACAATCAATACCAAGTGACATTCAAGTCCATTAGACACCTTATCTATCATATAGTATAGGTGGTGTAGAAGTTTTCTTTATGATTTACTCACTTTAAAAATTTAAACATTTCGTGAGGGACTGTCAGAGAATTTTCTTGTTTTCTTTTGAAAAAGGTTTAAATTTAATCCCACATTGTATGTTTAAATGCAAGTAGACTTGCATTTTATAGTCCAAAGGTTTGAGGATCAGTTGGATCTTATGCATTTAGGGCCATTTTTTGAGATAGGCATTAAAGCATTTATTGAGATAGCCATTGAGGACATTAGGGACCTCTCTAGGGTTTACCTAAACTAAGTTTATATAAAGGTTCAAGATCTATGGTCTCGGATACAAGATCGATCAAGCCTTGCATGAGTAGACATTCTCTTCCGAAGGTCTTTCTTTCTATTCTTACAAATTTCGGAGAGCTTTTTTTCTCTCTCCTCTTTTTCTTACTCTCTCTTCTTCTTGGGTAACTAAAAGAGTCATTTTGAGTCAGATTCATTGTACTTCCGAGACAACCTTGCCATACACCTGTTGGAGGATCAAATTTATCCATAAGTCTGTGTACTTGCATGCCTCATTCCAAGCATACCTCTCCAATTTTTTTATATTATCTATTTTTATATTTATTTGATATATTTTATTTTTATTATATACGATTATCAACAATTTTAGTATAATTTTTAAGATAAATTCTAATAAATCATTGATGATTGCTCCTTGCAAAATTTAAGATTTTTCTCACTGCATCTAATGTTTTCAGAGAGGACGTGAACTAAGAGTTTTCAGTCCAATGTGTGAAAAAAAAATGTGTATTTTGGTGCCCACATTTTGAATATTGAGTGGTTGCAGCCTCTAAAATATTGGCCCCTGATATTTTTATCAAAAAAAAAAAAAAAGGAGAAAAAGAATTCTTGACTGACTCTAAAATCACATGGTTATATGATTTAATGCGGTCTTGTCTGCCAAGGATCTAACCAATAACTTCTTCCCTTTTAGGACCTATGAAAACATTGATGAATAGAGAGACAGGACGTTTAAAGGCTCGTGAGTGATTTTAAAGTTCAATAGACTCATCCACAACATGTTTGGTTATTGAGTAATTAGGCATGCCATGCTTGTTTTATTTTTCCTGCAACAATTTATATTTTACGATTAAATATTAATTATTTAAATATTAATTTAATTAAGAACCTGTTTGGTTGACAGAAAGTGGAGGAAAAAAATGATATTTCTTGAAAAGTGGACGGGAGGTTTTTTATTTGGTTGAACTTAAAAAAATAAATAAAAATAAAAAAAAATTATAAAAAATCATTTTTTATATCTTATAAGAAGCAAAAATTCATGGACGAAGTCGATTTTGGTACTTTTTATGAGATAGAAAATGATGTTATTTTGTTTTTTTCAAAAATATTTCTTTAGATCAACGACTAAAATTTTACAAAATATCAATGGATGGTTAAGATAAAATACTGAATAGTGATATAATATTATATAAATACTATCTTAATATTTATATAAATATAATATTAATATTATAATATTTATTATATTTTAATATTATTTTAATATTTATACTAATATAATATTTATATCTATATTAATAAATTTATTATATTAAAATATTAATATTTTATTAATATATATTAGTATTATATTAACATAATAAATTATTATAATCTAATATTATATTATAATATATTAATATTATATTAATATTATTATAAATATTATATTAATATTTATATAAATTTTATGAGTGAAAAGATATGATCTTACATCTACTAAAAGTATAATAGATATTTTATATAATTTTTTTTAAAAAAATAGATATTCAATCAAATATAATTTATTTTATAATAAATTATTTTTTTAGGATCAAATGAATATATTAAAATTTTAGTTTTAAAAAATAATTTTTTGAAAAAAAATTTGCAAATCAAACTGTCCCCGAGAGAAAAGACTGTTTGCCGTGTGGCCCAGAGCAACTCGGCGGGGCGTCTTTTCGGGTGCCGGTCTTGGGACGCGTCTGTCCCACGACACCCCCTCCGTGCCGTGGCCCGCGGAGGGCGAGTACAGTGGAGACTTTGTGACCCGTTCAAGAGAGCGCTCCAGTGTGGATCTGGTCACCTACCAGTTTTGGTTTGAATCCTCGATGCACCGTGGTTGGTGGCGGAATCCTAACACCAAGCTCTACGTATTTACGCTTGTTGGGTTCACAATTTTATATCAAACAACTTGGCTTTGTTTAGGAGTGCACAATGAAATGGATGCAGTGGCACGTGTTGGAAGGTGGGGAGTTTGGAGTAACGCTCGGTAAAGGTGTATAGCGGTATCAGTTCGCTCGTCTTGGTTTTATTGACCGATGATATCAGTTATCTGTCGTCTCCCGATGTGCTGGTATTATCTAGATTGTTTCCACTCCATCGATTTCAGACGTCTATCCATATCCTTAATTAGCCTTTGGGGTGCCGTGGGGTCAGCGTATTGATGCTCTCGACGTCCTCCTTTGTCATTTATAGAGCCTTCAAATCATAGTACTTAAGCTTTATGGAATCCGGCTCTTTTTTTTTTTTAAGAGTAAATCAGATTTATTATTATAACAATATAGTGTAAATGCAATCATAAAAATAAAAAATAAAATATACACAAGATCAACGGAATATTGCCATAGCAGCCTATAATATAATTCATGTGTGATTGATCATATATGTCCTCATCCAATTTATAACATTATTAGTTTCTATATGAATATGTACCATTTTTTATAAATATAGAATTACTCCAATTCTCCTATAATATTGAATAAAGGGATAAGAGCTAAAATCTGTAGTTGATAAACTTGATAGCTTTTTTTTTTTTTTTGAAGTCACGTATGTTTATAGACGGACAAATAGCACTACAAATTGAATGGCCATTGTTACTGCTGAACTTCAAAATCAAGTTGAGTTTGGGAAGATCGAAGTGAGTTAAGATCGATTAGATAACTGATGCATCCTAATTGATAGCTGAATTTAAAAAGAAATTTTTTTATTTGAGTTTTTTTCGATGATAAACTCTTCGATGTTCAAATTAGTCAGGATTCAAAAACGATGGAAAGGAGAAAAAAAGAGTGAGAGAGCTTGAGGACAATGGAATGGAGTTTGAGAGCCTTCTGTGGGTGCCGTCTATTTCTCTCTATTTATAGAAGGTTGGTAGTTCTTTTCATGATAAGCGGTACATGTAGTAACTATATACAACAGTTGGTTTGTGGCTTAAGTGGATCGCAATAGCTAGCCATCTTCTTCGGAAGGTATAAATGCCTTAATCATGCAATAATGATTAATCATGCTATTAAATTGTCTATATCCGAGATGTCGAGGTCGATCATATCGAGCTTCTCCATCTCAAATCATCTTGAGGTCAGTCGAAATATTTCTTATATCAGCAAATATGTGGTTGCCATATCAGATTAATGCTATCGACGATATTGTTAGTTGCTTCTACTGTATTTATTAATATTTTATTTATTAATTTTTATAGATATTATTTATTTTAAATTAATTTAATAAATTTAATTTTATCAAAAAAAATTTAAACTTATGAAAAACAGAAAAATCCTCGCCAACAACAATATAAGAAGCCTTCGATATAGCATATAGTAGGTCTTTTCATGTAACACATAACTCTGCCATCGATAACGTATAATCTAATACCATTTATTGCCGCCAGCATACAGCTAGCACTACTTCCGATAACGATGCCATATGTCTCCAGCAAAATTATCTCTATCCTGAACGATGCCATCAAAATGAGGACTTTTCTTTTATATATTATATTAATTTTTTATCAAACGAGTTACATGTGAATTATAAAATCAAATCATTAATTATATGATAAAAAATAATTTATTAAAAAAATATTTTAAATTAATAATAAAAATATATTTATTTATATTTTAAATATTAATAACAACAGATTTTAATCATCTAATTAAATAAACATAAATAGATTTTAATGTCACCCATTAATGACATAATACTTACATTTAATGCTGAAAGAATGGTTAGATGGGAGAATTCTGATATCTAGCATATGAAAAATTGATTTTGACTCATATTATATTAATGGATGAAAATTTATTGCTGATGTGAATAGTTTATTTGATTATTTTATTTTTTTATTATATATATATATTAGATCGGCGCAACGTAGCATTGTACGCAATGGAGGAGTTTTCGCGGGCAGCTAGAAAAGTATATATATGGCATTCAACTGGTTATACCATGCCAATGTCGGATGGGTAATGATATGCGAGCCCCAGGCACGTTACACTATCTAGTCGTTACTCTTTGGCGTTGCAGGAGGGGTCTCTTAAATCTAAAAAGCAATATATTTTCTAAAGCCCACCACAAAAGGAAAGGCATAACCTTTTCAAGCGGGACATAGAAGGCTCATTTCATTTGGTTCCATATAAGGCTTGCCACAATGAAGCCGACATTACTCTAAATATTTATTTTTTTATAAATAAAAAATTTATCTAAAAATTTATATATTTTTAAATAAATATTTTTAAATAATATTTAAATAAAAAAAAATTATTCAGATTCTCTTGTATATGAAAAAATGATTTCAAAATCTATTACTTATATTTTTTTACATTACTATTTTTCTGGATAAGTTGCTAAAATTTATCCATAATTTTTACAATATTCTTTATACTTTATAGATTTAGAGAAGGTTGATGATTAAGTTATTGGACATTGAATGATGGAAGTATTAGAAATGAAGATAGGATATTTTAAGAATAAAATTAAATACCTATTTTACTGACTGATGAGAAAAATGATTTAGTCAACCATAAATGGATAAAATTTTCTCTCATTTCATAGGTAAATGCTATATATAAAAAATAATTTTTTGATTTTAAAAAGAATGAGAACATAAGTAAATTGGTCGATGAAAAAATTGATTAATTTTTTCATGATATTTATCCATAAAAAAACAGGCTCTAAAAGATTTCGAGTCACTCTCCTTTTATATTTTTATTACTCGGAACCTCTTGTTCTATGAGTACTAAGATTGGTCAGCCTGATAATAGCAAGTATAGGGCAAGCTTAAGCTTAAGACTCTCTCCCAATCTCCCCAAAAAAAAGAAGAAGGGTTAGCAATAATATCTCATATTTTAAAATCAAAACCATTAGATTTGGTAATTAAAAAATAAAATGAAGAATATAAATAAGCTCGGTGCACAGATTATCTCTAATGTGTTTGCTTTCCTCGCACCTCTTATGATCGGCACCAAATAATACTATATATATATATATATATATATATATATATATATATATATATATATATATATATATATATATATATATATATATATAGTAGGAGTTGGTCCTTGGATATACCAGAACAATTTCATTTAAAAAGAAGAGAAACTAAGGAGAAGCTTAGACTTTGGTTTCAAAAAAATAAATAAGATATGCAGCAAGTGTTGCTTCTTAGAAGCACCAACACAGCATTATTTAAAGCTTGAGAATTATTATGGCTGAGGTGCAGGAGTACACATCACTTTGGTCCACCTCTCCAAAATATTTTACTGACAGAACCGACCCCGGATAGAGACGCGCCAAGGTAAAGAAGAAGGGAAGAAAGGCGCTCATGAAAGCAAATAAAAGAATGGTCGTTGTGGAGATGCGGAAACAGCCACTAAGAGGAGAGGTTGGGGGGTCTGTTCGCACCTCGAATGCGTGTTGAGAGAGACGTTGCCTTCGGATGGCATCCAGCGACTCCAATTACCTACAGCTTGCGGACTCTTCTGCACCTATTGACCAGCTCGTGGATGTGTGACTTTGTCACGCACGCCAACAAAAAGCCACGAGGGCACTAGTAGTGGACCGAGTCGGACTTGGAAATCAAAATAAAATCTTAGCGATCTGATCGTCGCCGACCATGGCCCCACACCCTCTGCATCAGTTTTATATTACTAATTAATCTTGATTAGTTCTATATTACACAAATGGATGTAAAAAAAAAAAAAAAAAGATTTATATAACACAAATGGAACAAGACCTCACTTTCAATGCCGATCTTTTATTATAAATTGAGATGAGTGACATGCATTTCCGGTGGCATGTACATCTAGTGCGTAGGCACATCTAGTGACATGCACATCTAGTGCACAGATACGACTACATTACATATTTCAATCTCTTGGGAGCTGACTTTAATTTCGGAATCGTACTGTACCTTTTTAACCGAGTAGCAGAGGATGGTACCATCAAGTATTGCTTGGTGGAATTCCATCCGGTCAAATTTCATTACCATAAACTAGTTACTATTGCTAAGTAGACTTACCTCAGTTAGTGTTGTGTTTGTTATACTAATTAGCATAATTTATTTTATTGATGAGATCTGGTACATCAGAATTGTCTCATCCATCGTGGCACAGACGATCAATGGTAACCCAGCACGCGTCTTCATTGAGAGGTACAAAGTTTTTGACCCGTTAGGCAATAAATGATCGATCGCCCTCAATTTTACTATTTCACTCTTCCGTACAGTAAAATCCGTAATCTCAACAAATCTTGAAACATACAAAGTCGTTATCATCTGACAATCAGAATATATCTCGTGTTTCCTCAGACAACAGATATTCATTTTTTCCTATAAATATCAAACGTTCCAAAATCCTCTAATTAAAGACTTACTTCACATATTTTCTCTCAAAAATTAATTTTATATGAACTAAATCTATTTTTCGACAAAATTCTAAGCAATTCTGATCCTTTTAGAACACATCATACTCTACGTGACATCCACTAGACCTCTATCTTCTCTGTCCATCTTGGATGTATTTCACTTCGTACTCGACTCCACTGTTAAATTATTTCTGAGAGCTCAGGTCTCTTATGTTTGCTTACGTAACAGATTGATTTAAACATCGAAGGTCCACCATCATAAAATTTTCTAGCATATAAATTTTTTAATCTTTGATAATTTTACAGGATCTAACTTATGAGGTTGATCAAGAATCGGGTGCCAACACCTCTCTTAGATGTCTCATCCAGTCATGCTGTGACCGTCGTGTTTCCACTGTTTGACTCCAGCTCGACGATCTCAACCAGATCAACTCCTTGGCGGCAACAAGGTCCTTTCACATAAGCCTAGTTAATTGGCATGGTTTTCTATTGCCCAAGCCAACTCATGTTGTGCAGGCATGCCACAATATCCTGTTGACCGACTCACGGAACCACCAACTCGTACCTTTTTTAATGGAAACTCCCCTGTCAAACATGGAGAGTTACGAGAATCCAAGCAGGATTTACAACTCATGATATCGAAGTAGAGAAGTGCATCAATCGTCCGGACTGGCCAAGTTCTAGACTTCCGCTAAATGCTATGTCCACTCCTTGCTGTCAATTAAAGAATTTGTTCTTCCAAATTACATGTCACTATAAATGAAAAGAGACGACCAATTAAGCTGATCATCTGTTAGATTAAAGTACATGAAGATACAAGAAGTTATCATTCATAAAAATGAGCTATGATGATGCTGACGGTGATAATCAACTTGGACTCGTTGCACACAGTCCCGCGGTTAGTGAGATGGCGCTTTCAATGCACGGGCCAATTGCAGACGCTATCTAGATGGAGCCATCATTTTTTTTCTTTTTTTCAATTGCTGGTGCTATTTTCACTCCAGCCATTAAGTTGGAAGAAGTTTTACTTTTATTTTTATTTAAAAAGAGAATAAGAATATCTTAATTCTCTATAATTTAATCATGACTCTTTTCAATATTATTTAATTTATTTAAAAATAAATTAAAAATAATTTTTTATTTCATTGATTTTTTAAAAAATATTTTTTTTATTTAATTGTTACTTCATTTTCGATCCTGAATCAAATAAATTTAAAAAAAATATCATCATTTTAATTTTTATTCTAATTTATTCTGATTTCTACTACCATCTCAAACCACGACCACGCATTATTTTCTCCGCTAACCGACATGTCTACTTTTCTCAAGAGGAATCGAATGGCAAATACCATTTTCTTGGTTTGAAATTAAATTAAGCCTCGTGGAATTAATTATGAAAACATGACAGGTCGGTAGAAGTTTGTCATTTGCGTTGACTAAAACCAGCCGACTCCATGGCATGTAGAAAAACTGAGCAAGCTTTGGCATTTGTTTTTTTCTTATCATTTTTTCTCACATTCCATATTGTTCAAATGCAGATCCACCAAAACTGAGAAAATAATGCAACAACTGGATTATATATGTCCATTTGTATTATTATTGAGCCATGAGGTGACACAAAATATGAATAGAGCAAACAAACACAGCAATAAAGATCATTTTTTTTTGACATCTTTTATTCGTGATCGAAATTAAAATTATAATCAAAATAAAATTTAAATATTAAAAAAATTAGAATTAAATTTTGAAAGAATGAGTTATTTTTATTTTATTTTATAATTTAAATAAAAATAAGACTCACTCCAATCAGAGAGCTGAAATGAAATTGACTCATTTTATTTATTTTTATTTTTATTTTTATTTTCATTCTGATTTCCGAATCTCTCCGAGCAAACATGATCTGGATCTCTCTGTAATCTATCATGGGCCAAATCACCACCCACATGTGAACTCCCTGCAGCTGTACATTAGCGGTCATATATGACTCAAGTACATATTTTTCGTCCAAAAATATACAATATGAAGTCAAAACCTAGAATTGCGGCGCAACGGTCACATGCAGCAGCAAATAACGCCGCGATCTTCCGCTAATTTTATACCAGGCAGCAGCAGCACAAGAAATAAAGGAGCCAAGATGGATCAATGAGCTATGTTGATACCAGAGAAAAGGAACATTTATCTTTCACCCAAAAAAAAAAAATATTTATCAAAATTGTACGTTAAGTATGTCGATTTTATCTAAAACTTTGGTTCTGAAAGGTACTGGAACTGTTCTTTTTTTTTCTGTAAAAAAAAAAAATTAGAGGGAGCCGATCGGATGCATCTACCGCTTCTGAGTGTGATCATAGAATTTCAACTCCCATTAGAAAATATTCGATTCGAAATCGAGTTTGAGTGAATAGACGGCTCCCTCCCTACCATATGGATAAATCCAACGGATGAGTACGTCACTCCAGTACTATCGAGGATCAATAGATCAGATATCATTTTTAGATGCCATACTTAGACCGTCAAAATACGCTCTGTTGGTGCAAAAATCCGCTTGCGCCGGAGAAGCTGGAGTCGCGGTCGCCACCGGGACCTGCAAAAGAAGTCTAAACCGGAGGTGGGGTTGCTCCGGCAAGACCCTCCGACGCTCAAGTCAGTTCTCTGCCTCAACAAGAATGGAGTGCTCGAACGAAAATTTTAACAGAGTTTCTAGATAAAAATGAGAGCTCGAGAATAACGTATCTGGGGCTCCCTTTTATAGGCGAAAGGAGGCAGCAGACTGATAGTGATATCCGTAACCGTCTAGCAGTGGGCTGCCCAGAGTCAGGCAGAGTTTGTTGCGAAGAGCAGTGGAGTGGGATCGTGGCCACCGTCGGGACGTGCCACGTGGGGTCGGTTGCGGGTAGTGGAACGGCGTCCGTTGTCGCAACTTGCCAGGCGGTGGGAGGAATCGCGCGGTATCCATCGCAAGGAGTGGAGCAGCATCGTGGTCATTATGGCGATCCGTCAGGGAGTGATGGAGCCGCGCGGAATCCGTCGCAGGGGGTGGAGCAGTGTGGTGGTCGTTACTGCGGCCTGCCAGAGAGTGATGGAGCCGCGCGGAATCTGTTGCAGGAGGTGGAGCAGGGTCATGGCTATTGCGCGGCCCACCAGTGGGCCCAGGCCTGTCGGCCGAAGTTCGGCTGGAGTGTCTGGCGGGGAGAGGTGGCTAGCCACCCGTCTGAGTGGAGCTCGGAGTCCGGCTCCCGTAGGAGTCCGGACGAAGCTCACCAACAGTCAAAGTCGGGGACAAAGCCCGGCTCCCGTAGGAATCTGATCAAAATCCACCTGCAATCAAGGTCAGGGACGAAGTCCGACTCCCGTAGGAGTCCGGACGGAGTTTACCTGTAGCTGGAGTCGGAGACGAGATCTGGCTCCCGTAGGAGTCCGGTCGAAGTCCACCTGCAATTAAGATCAGGGACGAAGTTCGACTCCCGTAGGAGTCCGGACGGAGTTTACCTGTAGCTGGAGTCGGAGACGAGATCTGGCTCCCGTAGGAGTCCGGTCGAAGTCCACCTGCAATCAAGGTCAGGGACGAAGTCCAGCTCCCGTAGGAGTCCGGACGGAGTTTACCTGTAAGTGAAGTCGCGGGCGGAGCTCGGCTCCCGTAGGAGTCCGGACGAAGCCTGCCTGCAGCTAGAGTCGGAGACGAGATCTGGCTCCCGTAGGAGTCCGGGTGAAGCCTTCCAGCAGTTGAGGTTGGGGACGAAGTTCGGCTCCCGTAGGAGTCCGGACGAAGTCTGCCTGTGGCTGGAGTCAGAGACGAGATCTGGCTCCCTAGGAGTCCGGTCGAAGTCCACCTGCAATCAAGGTCAGGGACGAAGTCCGGCTCCCTAGGAGTCCGGACGAAGTTTACCTGTAGCTGGAGTCGGAGACGAGATCTGGCTCCCGTAGGAGTCCGGTCGAAGTCCACCTGCAATCAAGGTCAGGGACAAAGTCCGGCTCCCGTAGGAGTCCGGACGGAGTTTACCTGTAAGTGAAGTCGCGGACGGAGCTCGGCTCCCGTAGGAGTCCGGACGAAGCCTGCCTGCAGCTGGAGTCGGAGACGAGATCTGGCTCCCGTAGGAGTCCGGTCGAAGTCCACCTGCAATCAAGGTCAGGGACGAAGTCCGGCTCCCGTAGGAGTCCGGATGGAGTTTACCTGTAAGTGAAGTCGCGGGCGGAGCTCGGCTCCCGTAGGAGTCCGGACGAAGCCTGCCTGCAGCTGGAGTCAGAGACGAGATCTGGCTCCCGTAGGAGTCCGGTCGAAGTTTACCTGTAGCTGGAGTCGGAGACGGGATCTGGCTCCCGTAGGAGTCCGGACGTCGCGAAGAATCCGGTCGACGCTGGCGAGGTCCTGCTCGTCGACAAAACTTGGGAGTGTGGCGGAGGCTCAACCGTCTGGAAGGTTTGAAGAGACGTTGCCGGAGGTCGAAAGTTAGTTGGATCCCGAGAGGGTCACTCCCATCACGAACTTTGGCTGGGGGGGTATTTTATACCCAACACCAGTCCCCCTACTTCCGAGTTCGAATTTCGAATGAAGGAAGTACAGAGAAATTTTCGCAGCCGAAGTTATCCCCTTGAATCCCGTGTACGATCGCCCCCTGATATTTTGGCATTAAATGCGCGCGTGCTGGAGTCTTTTCGAATCGGGGCGATTTGAAGGGACCTTTCGGAATTTCCACTGGTACGTTGGCCCAGGTACGATGCAGTAATGGCTCCGTCAGCTGTCAGCCATTTTTAGCCGCCTGTCGAGGCGAGTGGGACACGCGTCGAGCGCGGGTCGGCCTGAGGGATTCGCGATCATTATGGCGCCGGATCCCAGGGTCTATTTAAACCCGTCTTTCTGCCTGAAAGTTCTATCGGTATCCGCCTTTTCTTCGAGAGCCTGACCTTCCTTGGCGTCTTCTTTGGCCTTAGGCGTCTTTCGAGTCATCCCTGTCCTCGCCCTTCCGCATCCTCCAGAGCGATCTAGGTTAGTCCCAGGACCTTCATTTTTCTTCTTGCCTCTTAGGGGGCTTGTCTCTTCCATTTTCTTCTGTCGTATTCCTCCGATTTGGTCTCCCGCAACCTCTCGTCCTTTGTCCCATCTGATTTTTCTGGGATCTTTAGGGTCTTCGTTTGAAGTCATTCGAAATATCTTCCGGCACCTCCGCCTCTAGCGGTTCAGGGAGTTCTTCCGTCTCAGCCCCCCAGGACCCTCATTTTGTAGACGAACCCACATTTGGGACTGGACTTCGCTCGATTTTTGCACCGAGCGCCATTCCCTGCTCCCTGACTCCGGATGAACTCCTACTGATAAGGGTTCAGTATGGAGTTCCTCCGGAGTACGACCTGGAGCTTCCTGGCCCCTCCGACCGGGCTAGCACTCCCCCACCCGATCGTTTTTGCCTGTATCAGGAGGCGTTTCGTGCCGGACTCTGGCTTCCGTCCTTTGTTGTTGCCCTCTTCCGCTTCTTAGATGTCTCTTTGGCTTCAGTTGCTCCGAATTTCTTTAGGTTTTTGATAGGGTTTCTTTCCCTTTGCCACGTAG
Organism: Elaeis guineensis; assembly: GCF_000442705.2. Taxonomy (NCBI): domain Eukaryota; kingdom Viridiplantae; phylum Streptophyta; class Magnoliopsida; order Arecales; family Arecaceae; genus Elaeis; species Elaeis guineensis. Next base: position 17,186,901 of record NC_025996.2, read on the forward strand.
TCGAGGTCCAGCCGTCCCTCTCTCTGTTTAGGCATTTCTATACCTTCAAGCATCACCCTTCGACAAAGGACTGGTGGTACTTGTCCCCTCAGTTTGGCAAGAAGGGGTTGCTGAAAGGTGCCTCCTCTTCAATCCACAACTGAAAGAGTAAATACCTCTTCGTCCACTGCTCGACCTTGAGGCTGGGCCTGCCCCCTTGGGGCTCTCTGAGGGACTCTGTCCGCCGGGCTCCCAGCCTGGGGGAGGATGACCTCCAGGCCACCCGGAAGCTTCTTGACTATTCTGCTCCTCCCTTCCCAACCTTCTGAGGGAGCAATTTTTGTTCAACATCAGCCTGAGCCCCCAGGATCCTGCGAGTACTCCATCTTTTCTTTTCTCTTCTTTTCTTCCGTCCTTCTTCTTTTTCTTTCTTTCTCTTCTCTCTTCTTTTCTTCTCCTTTTTTTTTTTTTGCGTGTCACTTCTTCCTTTTTCACCCCATTACTAATTTTCAATTTTTTTTTTTTAGGAATGGACGCCGAAGCAGCACGGATGCTCGCCAGGGGCCTCAAGGCCCACAAAAGAAAAGGTGCCACGGCCTCCGGATTAGCAAAGAAGGCCAAGGTGGGGGAGACGAGCCCGGTCGCGCCTGTCCAGGCGGCTCCCGCGATCGACGTTCCTTCGGACGCCGAACCAACGGCCCCTCAGGCCTCTTCAAGGAGTTCGCCGACTGGGGCTCCCGTTTCGGGGGTCCGTTCCACGGAGGCGCCCGGAGTTGAGAGGGGGATGAGGAGGAAGTCGGTGGCCCGTAGGGGGAGTAGCCGCCGAGCCACCGTTGAAGAGTCCCTTGATTCTGAAGAAGAGCCGGAGAATCCCTTTAATGACAGGGACTTGATCAAGCGACTGATCGATGGCTGCATTCTGCCCGAAGTCGTCGAGAAGATTGACCGCGCCGATCCTGAGCAGCGGGTTTGGGACTCCCTGGGATCCTTTCTCGAGGTAAACAAATCTTCATTTAATTGGCTTTTCGACCCTTGTTCTGACCCCCTAGCCGCCCTTGTAGATTGGGCACCAGCTCCTTGCCAACATCGAGGCGACGAACCAGGCGAGGAGGGACGTCATCCAGACAGAGGAGCATCACCGGGCCGAAGTCGCTCGTCTCAAAGAAAAGGCCGCCGAAGTAGTTACCCTCCAAGAGGCCCTGGAGAAAGAAAAACAGGCCCGGGCGGAAGAGAAGCAGACCTCAGAGGAGGTGGTGAGAAAGGCAGAGGCCGAGGTCGCCAATTTGACGGAGCAGATTCCAGTCCTGGTCTCGGACGCTAGGGTTCTTACGGTAGAGGAGTTCAAGGCCTCCGCGGAGATGAGAGACCTGAACGTCCGATTTGGCCAGGAAGCATTCATCAAGGGGTTCGAGCTCTGCTAGGAGAAGGTGGCCAGAAAATTTTTCGAGCTCGACCTCAGCTTCTTGGGCGAGGAGTCTGAAGATGAGGCCGGTCCCTCTCCTATCGCTACTGCTGCCGCAGCCCCCTTTCCAGGGACACCGAGCTCCCCAACTCCTACCGCAGAGGTCTGAGACCTCCGACCTTGTATTTTTATTTTTTTTTTACTGTAATTTTTCTTTTCTTTTTGTCTTTAAGAAATATTCACTCAATAAAGTCGAATTTCTCATCGTGGATGGCTTCTCCTTTCTTCCTTCCCCTTTTTTGTTTTTCTTTCTGCAATGAGACGTGCCTTGACGCTTTTGTATCTCGATGGTAGTGTCCTGCCGAAGCACTTTCCCTGCCCCAGGAAATTCCGCTGAAGTCCACGATCCAGCGGCTGAAGAAGGAAGCTCTTCATTTGACAAAAAGGTCGAAGAAGATGGAAGGCGAGCTTCGCAGGTTGAGGGAGGGTTACTCTGAAGCCACCTCGGAGGCCACCCGCTTTCGGAATCTCTACGTGAAGGGGATCATGGAGTACAGTCGGAGGAAGGCGAACTTCACGAAGGAGCTTGAGGAACACAAGAAGAGCGCCAGCGATCGAATTTGGGCTCAAGCTGCCGAGATCAGTTCTCTCAGGGTGGAACAGTCAGCTGCGCAGGAGAGGATTGGCCAGCTGGAGGGAAGTTCGTCCCGGCTCTTGGCTCGGGCCGACGGCGATCGAGAGTGGTCGAAGAAGGTCTCCGACCTTCAGCAGCAGCTTCAGGATGCCGAGGTGAGCTATGACGTGCATCGGGCCGGCTGGCGCAGGCAGGTGGATGAATATAAAGGGAGACTCAGGGTGGCGACCGACGAAGTCGCCCGTCTTCAAGGGCAGCTGGCTGACAGGGCTCAGCTCGCTTCTTCTCGAGATTTCAATGAACTCCAGTCCCTAAGAAGAACTGCCGAAGGGCTTTCTGTCGCCCTTGGAGAGAGGACGGCTGAGCTGCAGCAATTGAAGATCCAGCTGGCATGCGAGCAGCAGGCCGTCAAGGACGCGGAGGCGAAATCTGAGGTCCTGAGAAAGAGGCATCGAGAGGCGGAGAACGAAAGCCAGCGACTCCGTCGGGCGCTCCAGGACGCGCTGCTGAAAAAGAGAGAGCTAGAAGAAGAAGTTGAAAATCTGAGGCAGTCCTGCATAAGGGGTGAAGCAGATAATTCGAGGTCGGAAGGAGCAGAGCTTCCCTAGGGCTCTTTTTGGCCTTCCGTCTTTCCATGCATACATTTTCTCTTTTGTTGTTTTGTCTTGCTTTTGTCGTTTTGCTTTTCTTCCTTTGGCCTTCTGGGCTTCGTGATGTATATTTCGCAAATGGAATGAAAAGGAGATTTTGTGTTACCTCGTCCACGTATTGTATTAAATTATCGTCCGCCGAACTTCTTTTGTCTTTTGACTTGTCCGACGTTGACGTCGTTTGGAGGTGCCCAGTCATCGCCACGCTGATTTGCTTTTCTCATCGTCCATGACCGTAGGCTCGAGCTTGGTGGTCCGAACTCCGCATTACCTCGAAGGTGTCGCTGTTTTCTTGACCTGTGTCGAGAGCCTTCTTAGAGGCCAGGGATGTTTGGTAGGAACTTCCCGTCTTTGTTGAGACGAGATTCCTTAGGTCTTTGGTGTGGTTTATTTTTTGTCTGTTGCCGGCATAATTCGTCGCTTTCCTTTTTAATTTTTCTCCTCTTTTCGAGTGAGGGTCCCCCTTGCTTTTTGGGGGGTCGCACAGAAGTGTAGAGGTGCCATTGAGGAAACTTTTTTCTTTATCCAATTTGGTTGGGCGGTCGAGTTTTTGTCATCGTCGGGACGAGGTTCTCCTTCTATTCTTGACGTAGTCGATCTCAGCTCAGGTCAGGACGAGGTTCTCATCCTATTCTCAATGGAGCTGTGGGGGCACATAAGGGTCATCGCAAGGGCCTCTCCCCCCATCCGGTCTCAAAGAATCGGGCCTTCGACTTTGCTCATGTTAGGGCGAGGTTCTCCTCCTGTCCCTAACAAGACTGTGGGGGAACATGTGGGTGCTGTTTGGCCTCTCCCCCCATCCGATCTAAGAGGAACCGGACCTTCGACTTTGCTCACGTTAGGACGAGGTCCTCTTTCTGTCCCTGACGTGGTCTTGGGGGCGCATAAGGGCATTGTAGGGCCTCTCCCCCCATCCGGTCTAAAAAAATCGGGCCTTTGACTTTGCTCACGTTAGGACGATGTTCTCCTCCTGTCCCTAACATGGCTGTGGGGGCGCGTAAGGGCATTGTAGGACCTCTCCCCCCATCCGGTCTAAAAGAACGGGCCTTTGAATTTACTCATGTTAGGGCGAGGTTCTCCTCCTGTCCCTAACATGACTCAGGGGGCATCCAAGGGCCGTTATATGGGCCTTTCCCCTGATCCAATCTTAAAATAATCAGACTTTCATTTGGCTCATGTTAGGACGAGGTTCCCCTCTTGTTCCTAACATGACCTTGTTTTAATTGTTTGAAGGGGTCATCCCCAATCGTAACAAATCCATGCCAAAAGGGGAAAACATGCAAAGTCGAAAGGAATTTAGATTCAGGGCAAAGTCGTGAGCAGTACATTTATAGGTTTCTCGAGTTCCGTGGTCGTGGAAGGTCTGCTCCTCCTTGAGGCCCTCCGGTGATGGAGTCGATGGTTTCGATTGGAGGCCGATCTCCGGGCTGCTCCACCCTCCTTGGCGGTTCAGGTTGCGGCAGGGCCCTCGGCCGATCTTCTCTACCCTCAGGCCGACGTCGAATGAACCTACCGAGTCGACCTCGTCGGATGAGCTCCTCGATCTCGTCTCGGAGCTGGATCAGTGTCGTGGCCGTGGTCGCGATGGTAGAGACAGAACTTGTTGGGGTTGCACTTTCCGGGGTGTGCGCGCATCCTCTCTGGCCTAGGGAGCTGCTCCCTGACCTCCATCAGCACTTGGATTTTCGAGGCATTGAGGGGGGCATAGTTGCGGAATCTTCCCGGTGGAGAATCCTGTCGGACTCCGCGGTCCGGACTTCTCTGCCTACGTACCCGGAGAGGAGTATGGACACGCTTGTGCCCAGGAGGAGTTCGAGAACATGGCCGAGCTTTTCTCGATCCTTTTTCGATTGCGGGCTTACTCAAGTCTCCCGCCTGCCGTTCTATCGCAGTCTACTCATCCTTCATTTTGAAGGCTTCTTTTGCTCGGACGTACCCTTCAGCCTGAGCCAACAGATCAGTAAAATCTCTGGGGTACTTCTTCTCCAGAGATAACAAAAGGTCATTCTTCTGAAGGCCGCCCTTCAGAGCGGCCATTGCTACCGACTGGTCCAAGTTCCGGACCTCCAGCGCGGCGACATTGAAACGGTTGATGTAGGCTCGAATGGACTCCCCCTCCCTCTGCTTGATATTGATGAGGGACTCCGAACCCTTCCGAGGGCACCGACTGCTGACAAAATGGGCCACAAATTGGTGGCTCATCTGATTGAAGGAAAAGATGGTATCCGGCTTCAGCGTCGAGTACCAATTTCTCGCCGCTCCCTTTAAGGTGGATGGGAAGGCTCGGCATAGAATGGCGTCGGATGCACCATGAAGTAGCATCATCATCCGGAAGGCTTCCAGATGATCAACCGGGTCCGAAGTCCCGTCGTAGCTTTCGAACTGGGGGAGTTTGAAGTTTGGCGGGATCGGTTCCTGCATGATCATTTGAGAAAAGGGAGGGTCAGTGCAAATATCCTCACCATAAGCGGGGGGAGCGTGGTGGAGTTCTTCGATCCGTTGGTTCATCTCCTGGAGTCTCCGGTTTAGGAAATCCTCTCGACTTCGGATCTCGAGGGTCCTCTGACAGAATGGAGGCAGGGATCTTCCAGGGGTGGAGTCGTGATCTGATTGAGGGCTCTCTACCCTCGGGTTCGTCTTCCCAGGAAAAATGGGGCGGCTGGCCCAAGTGGCCCGCCCCACCGTCGGATTCTGATGTTCCAGTGACACCCTTTCCAGGCGCACCGATGCCTGCGGCTGCTGCTGCTGCATGGCATGCACAGCTTCAGTGAGGCCCCTGACCTGCTGTGCCAGCAGATCAAATTACTCCGCGCCGACCGCCATTGCCGGAGGAGGAGGAGGTGGCTGGGAAATTGGAGGTGAGGCCGGAGCCTGAGATCTGGCCGCAGAGGCCGTGGATCGCCATGTGGATGCCTTGCGGGGAGGCATCGGGCAAAGACCAAGTGGAGGAGGGAGGAGAGGGCGTCGGAAAAGATGCCCGGGGGCAATCCCGTTGAGCGCTCCTTTAAGAACAAGGGTACTGCGAAGGTTCAGCCCTTCCTCTAGCGCCAATCCTGTTGGTGCAAAAATCTACTTGCGCCGGAGAAGCTGGAGTCGCGGTCGCCGCCGGGACCTGCAAAAGAAGTCTAAACCGGAGGTGGGATTGCTCCAGCAAGACCCTCCGACGCTCAAGTCAGTTCTCTGCCTCAACAAGAATGGAGTGCTCGAATGAAAATTTTAGCGGAGTTTTTAGGTAAAAACGAGAGCTCGAGAATAACGTATCTGGGACCCCCTTTTATGGGCGAAAGGGGGCAGCAGACTGATAGCGATATCCGTAACCGTCTAGCAGTGGGCTACCCAGAGTCAGGCGGAGTTTGTTGCGAAGAGCAGTGGAGTGGGATCGTGGCCACCGCCGGAATGTGCCACGTGGGGTCTGTTGCAGGTAGTGGAACAGCGTCCGTTGTCGCGACTTGCCAGGCGATGGGAGGAATCGTGCGGTATTTGTCACAAGGAGTGGAGCAGCATCGTGGTCATTATGGCGATCCGCCAGGAAGTGATGGAGCCGTGCGGAATCCGTCGTAGGGGTGGAGCAATGTGGTGGCCGTTACTGCGGCCTGCCAGAGAGTGATGGAGCCGTGCGGAATCTGTTGCAGGAGGTGGAGCAGGGTCGTGGCTATTGCTGCGGCCCACCAGTGGGCCCAGGCCTATCGGCCGAAGTTCGGCTGGAGTGTCTGGCGGAGAGAGGTGGCTAGCCACCCGTCTGAGTGGAGCTCGGAGTCCGGCTCCCGTAGGAGTCTGGACGAAGCTCACCAGCAGTCAAAGTCGGGGATAAAGCCCGGCTCCCATAGGAATCCGATCGAAGTCCACCTACAATCAAGGTCAGGGATGAAGTCCGGCTCCCGTAGGAGTCCGGACGGAGTTTACCTGTAGCTGGAGTCGGAGACGAGATCTGGCTCCCGTAGGAGTCCGGTCGAAGTCCACCTGCAATCAAGGTCAGGGACGAAGTCCGGCTCCCGTAGGAGTCCGGACAGAGTTTACCTGTAGCTGGAGTCGGAGACAAGATCTGGCTCCCGTAGGAGTCCGGTCGAAGTCCACCTGCAATCAAGGTCAGGGACGAAGTCTGGCTCCCGTAGGAGTCCGGACGGAGTTTACCTGTAAGTGAAGTCGCAGGCGGAGCTCGGCTCCCGTAGGAGTCCGGACGAAGCCTGCCTGCAGCTGGAGTCGGAGATGAGATCTGGCTCCCGTAGGAGTCCGGGTGAAGCCTTCCAGCAGTTGAGGTTGGGGACGAAGTTCGGCTCCCGTAGGAGTCCGACCGAAGTCTGCCTGTGGCTGGAGTCGGAGACGAGATCTGGCTCCCGTAGGAGTCCGGTCGAAGTCCACCTGCAATCAAGGTCAGGGATGAAGTCCGGCTCCCGTAGGAGTCCGGATGGAGTTTACCTGTAGCTGGAGTCGGAGACGAGATCTGGCTCCCGTAGGAGTCCGGTCGAAGTCCACCTGCAATCAAGGTCAGGGACGAAGTCCGACTCCCGTAGGAGTCCGGACGGAGTTTACCTGTAAGTGAAGTCGCGGGCGGAGCTCGGCTCCCGTAGGAGTCCGGACGAAGCCTGCCTGCAACTAGAGTCGGAGACGAGATCTGGCTCCCATAGGAGTCCGGTCGAAGTCCACCTGCAATCAAGGTCAGGGACGAAGTCCGGCTCCCGTAGGAGTCCGGACGGAGTTTACCTGTAAGTGAAGTCGCGGGCGAAGCTCGGCTCCCGTAGGAGTCCGGACGAAACCTGCCTGCAGCTAGAGTCGGAGACGAGATCTGGCTCCCGTAGGAGTCCGATCGAAGTTTACCTGTAGCTGGAGTCGGAGACTGGATCTGGCTCCCGTAGGAGTCCGGACGTCGCGAAGAATCCGGTCGGCACTGGCGGGGTCCTGCTCGTCGACAAAACTTAGGAGTGTGGCAGAGGCTCGGCCGTCTGGAAGGTTTGAAGAGACGTTGTCGGAGGTCAAAAGTCAGTTGGATCCCCGGAGGGTCACTCCCATCACGAACTTCGGCTGGGGGGTATTTTATACCCAACACGCTCCATTCGACAGTCATTTACATCTTGTAACTGTTCTCTTTGAAAAATGCAAAATGAATACAAGCAAATAATAATTTTTTAAAAATAAAATATTAATTAATCATTAATTTTATTTTAAAAAAAAATATTGGCCATCAAAATTAGTCCTCCTCATTTTTTCTTTTTCTCATTTTTTTTCTGATAAAATTGCTGGAAATACTTCACTAAATCTCGATTGAAATTTATTATAACTTTACTTTTTAAATTTTTTAAAAATTTATAAAATACCGTCTTTGGGTGTCATTAGTAGCACAATGTGCTTGATTTTTTGCCTCAATATTAGAACTAATTATGGGCCAAGCTTCATGCCTAAACTATAAGCATCTTTAGTTGGAGAGAATTAAACGGTGGAATAGAAAAATAAATGAGTGACTTTCATTCTAATCGATTGATTCGGAGGAATTTTATTTTTATTCTGATTTTGAAAGAATAAAAATATATCAATCCTTTCATATCTATTCTTATCTTTTTTTAATATTTAAATATTATTTTGATTTTAGTTATGAACCAAATACATCGAAAAATATGATCATTTCGATTCTTATTCCATCTAATTCGGATAGTAGACCAAACATCCCCCATATTTGACATTTTCTATTCCCAAATTCAGCCCATGATTAGCTATGCCCAATATAAACATACGATAAACTCATCCATGCATGCTTTCAAAATATTGAGATTTAAAAAAAAAAATGTCACAAAAGGTATCCATAACAAGACAACTGAGTTCTATGTTTGGTGACAATTAAACAGGGGAAAATATGATAAGCTAGAAACGGACCCGACGATTAAAGACTTTTAATTGGAATGGCGAGTAAAAACCTAGGTTAACTGATAACGGATGGAACGAGAATAGTAATTAGAAAGATGTTGGAGTATTTTATGATTTCTGAATTTTTTTTTTTTATGATCTTTGAAAAGATATAAATTTTAGGGTTTTATGATTTTAACCAATCCCGTATCGAAATATTTAATGTAAGGAGGCTTGCGTTTAATGAAGTCCGATTGTTTTATATGCAATTTTCATAGAAAAAAACTCTAAAATATTCATAATAGGACAATTCAACCACACACACAAAAAAAAAAAAAAAAAAAAAAAAAAAAAAAAAAAAAAAAGGAAGGAAGAAGCAGCAACAGCAGCAAGAGGTTAGGAGCATCCCTGTTTTTCAGTTTTTAAGAAGAAGAGAAAGAAGATGAAGAAGAAGAGAAGAAGAAGAATGAAGACAAAAGAAGGAAGAAGAAATTGGTGGAAAAATGCCTTTCGCTTTCTTTGTTATTCCTTTTTTCCGGCCCCTTTCCTTCCTATGTAGCATGTCAGCAAATGGACCAATAGCTGGTAATTTGGATAATGGATACCCGCATCTCACAGGATTTGCGGAGGTGCGCCGTGGCGTGCGCTGGGCTTCTAGCGCCTAGACAAAAAGATGCCATCGTTAGCACCTTTTAAGCGCCCAAAGTCCAGCTTCGCTTGCCCCCCTGCACCTTTCAAAATACCTCTCCCACCTTCAAGACCATTCTTTCCACGAGGGCCCTCCATTTTGTCCCCCCAAAGATACCATACTTGACGTAGGCCTCGGCCAGACCACCTTCGACAAACCCAGTAACAGGTGATGCTTCCTGCAACCATTCCTCACAGTTTCTTAACCACGATTTGGGCGTGCTTCGGTGTGTCCAACTAGCGCTTCCATGGTGGGTGGTTCCATGAGATATAATTGGTGAAGGCAGCAGCCCATGCACTTCCCTGTGCCTCCTAATTGAGACTACCACTTATTACGGTACTCCTTTACCTGGTGTCCTGCGGCCCGATTATTACTAGTGGAACCAGGCATATAAAGCCTACGCCACCTCACCCAAAAGCAGCCTTGAACGTTGCCAGAATTCCAGGGATTAATCTTGATCGTTCTTGTAGATGGTCCGGGTCCAACCAGGAGCCAGGCCATGTATGATAGCTCTTTTTTTATTTTGAAGAAAAACACTTTAATTAGGAACACTCTCCTTCTTTTTCTGACCACCAGAGTTGGAAAAACCAACTCTACCATACATAATGGGCCGTAAAGCGATAGCCCATAGTTCTGGTCCAACTTGCACCAATTCAGTCAATCTTAAATTCTTAATGCATACGTCGCAAGTAGCGTCCCACTGCTGGGCATGGCTGAGTTCTCAGTTTTCTTCTTCATCTCCCAATCCAAAATCCGCACAAAATAATATATTTTTTTACGCCGGTATTTTCTTTTCCTTTAATTTGGAATGTTTGTTACGTTAATCTATCATATGTAATAACTCATGAATCATGATGAGTGTCACTGATATCATCAAATATGCAATTATGGAAAGCAAGTACACATCCTAAAACAAATAATAGCATCGGCAAATCTTTAATTGAAGATGGGATGGAGGTGTCAGTCAAGAGGTTTGAGAGTGAGAGCAGGACCAAAGTCTCTGAACAAGCGTAGGAACTTGGTCAGAAAACTCACGTCAAACTTATTAAAAACATCAAATGCAACTTTTTTACCACTTTTCGGAAAAAAAAAAAATCGATCATTTAAATTTTTCTTCTTTTCCTCCATCCTATTTGGTTCATCGTTCAAATTAATGCTCTTTTATTCCCAAATGGAAGAAAAGAAAACAGACCATGTAGCAATTCCCAATACAATGTGCCACCACTTAGATGGACCACAATGGCACGAAATAAAATCTTCCACTATCTCTTAACGTAGGATACACTCATTGAGTTATGCCGGGCTTATGAAGGCAACAACATTCCCATGTCACATTAATTAAACAAAACAATATCCCTTCAAGTAAATCCAAAAGCTTAGCACAGAGAACTATTCCTCCACTCCAGCCTTAATTTTCTAGGTACGGAGATTGGAACCCCCCATCCCGTTCCATGTCCCATTGAAAACGAGACTCCAGCTCTTCTCAACTTTGACATCGTTCTCCCTCAATTACAGCAACGTGCGCTCCTCTCCTAATTGACCCGTTTAGGTCGTGGGGCACCCGTCCTCACCTACCCTCCGACGTGCCCCCCCCAGTCATAGCCCCATCCCCTCTCTACCTTGTCTCACCTTAATTTCCATTAAGGCCTTAGACCCGATGTCGTATATATAGTGAAAGCTAGGGGTATTTGGGTACGTTTATCGTAATATAAAGCGCCCCGAACCTCTCCCGTCCGAAATGCCGCGCGAAAACAGAGGGAGAATGGAAGCCCACAGGCCGCTGTCGCCGCGCCTCCACCGCAGCCGGAGCGTAACGCCGAGGCTCTGCCACCTGTCCGCCGCTGAGAACCCGCCCTTATCTCCCAACCTCGCCCGCCCCAAGTCTGCCTCCAAGTCCCGGCCATCGCCGTCCCCCGACGCCGCCACCACCCGCACCCTCCCCAAGGAGAACCGCGAGGGCTTCTCCCCCCGCCAGCCCCCCGAAGCCTGTGAGAGATCGAGGAGGGTGGTGGTGCGGACCTTCTCTTCGGTCCCCTCGGCCTGGGCGCTCTCCCCGGGCCGCTCGCCGCGGGAGTCGCCGGAGAGCAAAGGGAGGGGCAGAGTCGGAGGTGTGCTGGGGTTGTTTAGGAGGAGGAAGGATCCGTCGGCGAAGGAGGAGGCCGCGCACCAGCTCAGGATGCTGACGGCGAGGCTGCTGCAGTGGAGGTTCGCCAACGCGCGAGCGGAGGCGGCCATGGAGAGCGCGAAGTTTAAAGCCGAGGTGAGAGCCTGCGGGGCGTTGGTAGAGCCGTGGGATTTGCTGTTTGGGTTCTGGACAAGTGGAATTTGCTGCTTGGCGAATCATCGCCGTACGTTTGCTTGGATCCTCTTTGTAGGGCCACGCGGCGGGCAATGGAGCATAATCGTGTATGACGTGTACTATTTTTGGGGACGCAGGGGATGTTTCCGAGCGCGTTTCGTTCACTAATTCTTCCGCGTATCCTCCACTATCTACCATTTCGTAACAGATGGGCGGTGGATTGGACGAGCAGCAAAAAATTGCTGTCCAGAACCCAAGAGCAAAATTGCCTTGGACGAATTCGGGTCGCTCAATGCACAGTGGGCTTTGAGATTCGTATCTCTGATATGATTAGGGAAGCCGGCTTATGAAACGAAGTTGAGTCTCTAGTTTATGACGAGAGATCGTTTTTTGTTTAGTAGGTGATAGGTTGGTATATTTGAATGGACACAAAGTATTTTATATGCACCATTTTCAAATTCTGCCAATTAGATATGTATATATTTTGATCATTAATA